>NC_067149.1:25294590-25594590 GCF_903995435.1 Acomys russatus
TTCTTCAAGGGAGTCCCGCACGAAAACATGGCAATAATATGCGAGGCAACACGATCTCCGAGTGAGTAATACTCTAATTTACAATGTCAAAAAGTTATGAAGCTGAAGTGTCACAATGTTTTTATCTCCATTAGCTTTAATTATTATTATTATCTACTACAGAATTAAGCAAAAAGGAAAAAAAAACTTTCACTTGGCTAGCATCCTAAAAATAAATCTCCAGGAGTTAACAGACTGAGCCTCTAATGTTTTGGCTACAAGAAGGTGCAGCCATGACGCTGTCCCTCCTTCCTTCACCTTCAGATCTGTTTAAAGGTGTTTAAAGCACGTGACTGTCGTTCTTTGTTCGATCCACAGGATGCCCCACTTTCTCCTTCTCCTTGCCTACTATAAGGAACTACTCTAAGACCCCAGGTTAATTCTATCTCTCCTTTGAAATGGGACTTTGGAGGATGGTGGAACCAGACCTCTCCTAACCTGACATGGCTCAGACTGCAAATTCTTATTCTACTTCTGACTTATGAAACACAATGAGTTCCCCTCAATATGCTCCTCCATCCTCTTACTATTTTTTCACAATACAGACGTGTGTGTGTGTGTGTGTGTGTGTGTGTGTGTGTGTGTGTGTGTGTACATGTTTGCGATCGCAAGTGCACATGCATGCAGCACAGGGAATCTCCCTCCAAATCACTCTCCATGTTATTTTTTGAGACAAATTCTCTCCCTAAACCTGTGGCTTGTTTATTCTGCTGGACTAGCTGGCCAACCCCAGGCATCCTCTTTTCTCTGCCTCTCCGATGCTGAGATTAGAGGTACACATCTTCTCACCTAGTTTTTTTCTTGTTGTTTGTTTTGGTGAGTGGGTGGGTGAATGGACCAGTGCTGGGTGGGCCCTTATGCTTATATAGCAAAAGCAAACTGAACATCTCCTAGCCCTACTCTATAGCCTTTTGTGATTTATTCATTTCACTGGAACAGTATTGACTAAATGCCCAATTGGTGGCAAAGAAATGCTGATACAATGGTTAAGAACACAGAAGACAGCTATGCTAGGCTCCCATCTGCAAGCATAGCAGAATATCATTAACAGTGTCAGCGGTTGGCTGTCTCCCATGGGGTGGGTCTCAGGTTGGATCAGGCATTGGTTGGACATTCTTCAGTCTTGTTCTGTCTTTATCCCTGTATGTCTTGTAGGCAGGGTAGTTTTTGGGTCAAAGTTTTTGTGAGTAAGTTAGTGTTCCCCTCCTTCCACTAGGAGTCCTGTCTAGTTAGAGGGAGTCCTCTGAGAGGCTCCACCCAGCAGTGGGTCAAAACAGATCCTGGGACTCACAGCCAAATATTGGGTGAAACTCAGGAAATCTTGTGGAAGAGCAGGGGTATGGATAGAAGGACCTGGAGGGGACAGGAGCTCCACAAGAAGACCAGCAGAGCCAACTAACCAGGCCACAGGTGGGGGCTTGCAGAGACTAAAACACCAACCAAGGACCATACATGGACTAGACCTAGGCCCTCTATGTAGCCGATAGACAGCTCAAGCTTCATGTGGGTCCCCTAGTAAAAGGGGACTGTCTCTGACATGGACTCTGCTGCCTGCTATTTGATTACTTCCCCTGGTGGGGCTATCTCTCCAGGCCACAGAGGAAGAGGATGCACTCAGTCCTGACTCGAGTTGATCTGCTTGAATGGGCTGATGAGGAAGGTGAGGCTCCCCTTTTCTAAGGAGTAGGGAAATGGAAATAAAGGGAAGAGGGAGGAAGGGTGGAACCAGGACAAGAGGAGGGAGGAGGCTATGATCTGGATATAAAGTGAATAAATAAAAAATTTTTAAAGCACAGACGACTGCTCAAGGTTGAGACATTCTGGCTGCCCTAGGCTCTTCCTACAAGTAAGTCATTGTGCTAGCTACTCAATCCCCTTGTATCCATATTTTTTTTGCCTCTGAACACAGGGAAAATAACAAGACTTATACATCAAGGCTTCTTAAACAATAAATTAATGCTGGCAATGTACTTGAAACAAGACTTGGGGTAAAACATGTAGCAATTGATATCAAGCATGCCTGTCATTACTACTACACATCAAAGTCCTACCTAGTAACAAAACAAATACACCCCAATACCTGTCTCATATGTAGAACCCGTTCACTGATTTAATAAATATCCACTAAATATGTACTGTGCAGTAGGCATCATTATTATCCAGGGACTGTAACTATGAGAAGGCTCAATGTGAAACAATTAAACAGTATAAAAATATAACCAAAAGGCAGATAGTTTTGACTGCAGGTAAGAATGACAAAGCAGTGCATAAGAGAGAGAAGTATGTAGCAGGAGAGGGCATCTGAAAAAGAGGCACTGAAGCAACATCCCTTGAAACGGGAGAGCTCCACAAAGAAAGAGTGTCCCGGACAGAAGGGACAAAGAACAGAGGTGGGACTATTATTTGAGGAACAGCAAGAACGACAGTATAACCCAACATAGGAAGAAAGGAATATGGCAAGATATGATGCTATGGACCAGGTGGGGCAGGCCATGGGGTCCTAGGAATGACAAGTAACTTTAATACACAGGTCATGGGAAGCCACCAGAAGGAGGTGAGCAGGGCGTGACCTGCGACAGAAAAGACATGTTTCTAGGTATCCAGTGGTGTGCTGACTGTGCTTTGTGAACTTGCTGGGTCCTTGTGGGCAGGTGCTGGGTCTTGTGACTGTTACAATCTCATATGGTCCATGTGGGACGAAGAGCAAGCATCATCACAAAAGCCTCACCAACTAGATGAATGACCTCGACCTCTCGGGTGACTCTCTTCTTTCAAACAGTCAACATGCATTGTCTAATGTGTTCTCTGTTTCTGTTTGACTGCTAGGGGTTTTGTTTATTTCTTTTTCCAATTGTCAAAGGAATTTGACCAGCAAGTCCATCTTTGCCGAGGTCCATTTCCAACAACCTGGAGCTTCTGGAATGCAGTCTTGAAAAAAGAGCAAGCCACACTCCGCTGAGTGCTCCAAGGATGAGCCATAGCTTCCCAAACCGAAACCTCCACATTTTCCTTGTAACTGTCTGGATGCACACCAGTTCACGCTCACTTCTGATGCAGTTCTAATGCCCATGGGTCCCAAATGTTCAGGACAGTTAAGATCATTACAGGGGACAGCACAGTGTTTAGCAGCCAGAACACTGACAATGATAAATAACAAATGACTGTGTGAGAGCTAAGCAAGAACCAGAAGGATCTAAGTCACAACAGGACTAAGTCACTACAAAGCTCCAAGGCAGCTGCACCAGCACATTTAATTATCTTCTGCCTTACCAACAAAAAACACACTACAGCATGGGCTGATTTCATTGCAAAATAGTTAAAAATCAGCAATAGGAATGTTACCTTTCTTAATGCTCCAGACGTAATAAGAGGAAAAAAAAAAAGAATTTCCACAATGAAATCCCATCAGCTGGTTCAGACAACCAATGTTTCACATCATTACATAAACATTGCAATGGTGTGCATTTAAGTATCCAATGCCAGAGTGAAAATATATAGCCTAAAAGGCTAACATAGCAAGAAAAGAAAGTTTAACGTTGCAGTACCCACCAGCTGTAGGAAAACAGACAGGAACTGAAGAGAGTAAACCAAGAAACATGTAACTGACAGGAGAAAGAATTACCAAGTCAAACTGATGGCAAGAAATAAACTGCCAACCAATATCTAGAGCTTTGATAGTTGCTATTGTCCATATGATTGAATGGAGAGCGGTTCAGGAGATGAGGAAAGGAAGTGCCTAGGTGTTTCTACCTGGGAAGGTGTCTCCAGACGTAATTGGATCCTGGAGGCTCTAAACTAATGGATGAAGTAATCTCTTAATGGATTCATAACGCAGCATCATTATTGGGAGACCGGAAAGGGCAGCAGCTGGAGCCTGGTGGGAGAAAGTAGAAAACAGGGCGCGTGTCCTTAGAGGTGCGTCTTGCCTGGCCCCCTTCCTACATTCCCGTCTCTCCTCTTCTTGTCTACCAAGCCTCTACCACACACTCCTGTCACCATGATCCTCTGCCCAGCATGGCATGGACCCTCTGAAACAGTGGTATAAAATACATTTTTCTTTCCCAAGTTGTTTTCTGTCACACATGTTGCCACTGTAACATAAAAGTAACTAATACAAGAGTATGTTTTTAAAAAAAGGAGTATGTTTCATTTCTATTGAAAGACATTGAAACTTCCTTATGTACAGACAAATGTATGTACATTTACAAAGAAACAATGAGTTGGTAGGCATACACTGGAAAGTGCCTACTCAGCATCTCTTATGTCTTGGCTCAGAAACAAGAGTTTTGTGACCCTATTTGAACCAATGGATATAAACTGGTGCTAGTAAGCAGAGCTTCCAAACACTGTCATTTTCCAGACACCAAGAGTCAGACTCACCAAGCATGTATGCCTTTCCCTCTTTCTGGCCTGGAGAGCAGATACAATATCTGGAGCCAGAGGAGCCACCTGCTATCAAGAGAACACAGCTTGTCCACTGGGATGGTGAAACAGAAAGAAGCCAAGATGTGACCCTAGAACAGTTGTGCCACTTCTGTATTGCACTCCTGAAAGCATTGTGTTCTGAAAGAAAAACGGGCTACCCTGGCTAAATGACTTAGTAGATACTGGGAAAATGAAAGAAAGCCCAACTAATTAGTACAACTTACTAAGAGCTGTGGGAATATCCGGGGAGGAAGTTAAGTAGGTGTAAATTGAAGTTGGTCTTATCTGTCTTTAAAATGCGTTTTAACTAAGAATTTTTATAATAATTTGCCATGCTTTAATTCATAAAGGAGGGCCAACGTTGAGCATAGCATTGAATTAGTTACTTTTCTTATCATTTTGACAAAAACTCTCCCAGAGGAAATTTAAAAGCAGAAGGATTTATTTGCGTTCATGGCATGCTGGCGAGACACAAACAAATGAGATGAGGAACCATGGTAGGCCTTCACAATAGCACTCTGTTCCTAAACACATGGACCATACCTAACTCTTCCCTCTTAAGAAAACAAAGAAAAGAAATCTTGGTGTCGTCCAGAAATTTCTCTTGGCCTTTGATGTACACTCTCAAGCTACATTTTCAACCTACTGGGCAGCATCTTTGGATAATAGACCTTATGACTGTTGTAGGTTACATGCATAGCAGTCATTAAATGAATCTCCAAGTAGTGGTACCTAGGGAAGACACACTGAACTGGAAAACACATTGTGTTGGTGCCACTTTCACGGCTAACATGAAATCATTACAGTGAAGGCCACTAGACCCATAGCCCATGGGCCACCAAGAAAATAATTATTTCTTCCTCATAGGTGGGGAAATGCAAGAAGGAAACAACACAGAAATAAGCTCACTGCTGGTGAACCATTGAGGTACACAGAGGGGAAGTTGATTGGCACTAGGAGGAAGATGCTGACTCTGATTAGTTCTGGCTGAGAATCTTTGGTTGCAACACAGGACTAGGTGTCTGGACCTCAGGACAAACATCAGGATTTGGCAGGAAGTGAAATAAGATGACCCCCTCCATGCCTGTTATAGTGTCCTACTAACCAGCTTATTAAACACAGCATCATGTTAGCAGCATTCTTCTTGAATTAGATTTAGCGTTCCTGAGCATCATCATCATCTTCACATGTTCACAGAGTGGCAATCATATTCTCTTCCATAGCAGTAGCATCCAGAGATCTCTGCCAATCTGAGGAAACTGTTGCACATGCCCGTATGGGAAGATGCAGAGCTATTTGGGTGTCACTAATATCAAGGAACATTGCAGGTCAGAGGAGTACAGTCCCTCCTACTAAGAATGGATTCACTGAGCTCAGTAAGCAGACAGGGAGCCTTGCAGACATGGAAAAACAATGCCTGAACACTAAGATGTGGCGCTAATTTGGAAAGAGAAGCAGGAAATGAGGTCAGACGCCAGCTAATGAGGACCCGTGGCTGGCAACTTTGAGTCACTCTGATAATGCTCTTAATTGCCATCAAAATCATTTCGAATCACTGGGATTAAAAATGGCTTTGTAAAAAACATCATGTTTTGCTGACTTATTGTCACAGAAATGCATGTTAACTAGAGATGCATTGTGGGAAACAAGCGCTCTCTCTCCATAGCTAACGTTGGTGTTCACTGAGTACGCGATCCTCAGATGAAGAGCCCTCAAAAATGGCATTCTGGGTCAGCGCTAAATAACTCCTCAAGCTAATGTCCCTTAAGAGAAGACAAGAGGGGGTGATGCTTCTTCTTAGCCAAAGAAGCATAACACATTAAAGCTCTAATTCTAGTTAAGGGAGAACACAGTGACTACGGACCAATCTGTCTCCATCTCATCCTTCAGCCATTCGTTTCTATCTGATTCCTGATTCTCCACTCGCTCATCAAATACCAAACAGCACCTCCAATAAGACACTGTCCCTAGTGAGGGGGGGGGTCTGTTTTCCTCCACTCTTCAGAAAGAAAGGAATCTTCCCTCTAAGTTATCTGTTTCATGTTGAAGACGGGCACTCATGGGAGCAGAGTGTTCAGCAGAAACACCTGGCACACTCTATGTGCACACTGTACCCTCAAGTCTCCCTTTTCCAAAAGTTCAAGGCAGAATAGTGTCTACTGGCTTTCAGATTTTTCCTTTTGTTATTACTAATGCTAAAATAATGACTAATCACACTATCAAGACAATGACTGGTCTATTCTAATGACTGCCTAGATGAGGCAAAAATGTTATTTCTTGCCTATCTACCTGATAGAGAATAAAAGAAGAGACGGTATCCTTTTTATTTCCTGTGCTCGTTGCTTTTCCCTTTGCTGTGACAACATAACATACCCAACAGGAGCAGCTTGAGCAAAGTTTCGTTTTGGCGGTTTTGTGGGATCATGGTCCATCATGGCTGCACAAGCAAGAGGTAGCTGTCAGATTGTATCCACAGCCAGGGAGCAGACTGGGATGGGTGCTGATGCTCAACTGGCTTCCTCCTTCATCATTTTTGAGTTTGGTTTTTTTGTTTTGTTTTGTTTTGTCTTGTTTTGTTTTTTTATGTTTTCTTCAGTGAGTTAGAACTCATGGAGTGGTCCTGCCCATGTTCAGGGTGGGTCTTCTCTCCTCAGTTAAGCTTCTCTGGAAACATCTTCATATCAAGAGGTGCAGCTCCTAAATAATCCTAAATCCTGTTTAACATTCAAAACTGACTGACCATCACAATTACCAATGGATTACCAAATTCATTTGTGACCTAAGAAAATGGCTGTCTTCTACTCCGAGTGGTATGTGTTCATGTGTGTCGGTGCTGAACAGGCATGAAGCCATTTAGATGCCAATGGAATCCCCATGACGAACAAGCCAAAGAAGCACCAGTGTTGGAAGCAGCATTCACACAGCAGAAGGCACGCCCATAGTCACGCAGCCAGCCAATGCCAGAACCAGCACTTGAATCCCAAGCTTGACCCAGGAGCCCGGGCATTTAACCACCTTGATATAGAGTAACAAAGACACCTGAAACTCGGAAGGAAATCTTCTAGTTATTTTTACCTTCAGTCAAAGCTCTCAGATTCAGTTCCCTCTACTGTTAGGTCAAAGAGGTCACTAAAACAAGGGAAGTAAACCTGCTGGTAACACGGAAAATGGCCCCATTCGTAGGTGGCAGCCAGCGCATAGCTGTAGCAGAGGCCATGAAACACAAGAGCCTAGAGTTGGCCCACATCTAGACTTTTATGTGAAATTTTATGATTTTTCAAGCAATGCAACCAACTGAGAAAACCAGCTCTGAACAAGGTATATAATGTGTGAAGATGCCACATTGAAACCCATTCCTTTAAACAGTGCTCTCTAATAAAAATCTACTTTAAAAGTCATTAACATGGGAAACGGAGAGATGGCTTAGTAGGTAGGCAATATCACTGCTGCACAAGCACGAGGATCTAAGTTCAAATCCCCCCATAGCCTGTAAGAAGCCAGGTGTGGCCACCAATGAGCCTGTAACTGCCAATGCCATGTGAGGCAGAAACTAGGGGGTCTGAGTCTCTGGAGCTTGCTGCCTGACAGCCTTGCCCTAGTTCAGTGTGAGACTCTGTCTCCAGTGAGTCCTCTTCCTCTTGCCTCTGCCACATGTGCAATACACACAATCACATATCACACATTCACACACATAGACACACACAGACACACCACACACACAGCTACATAGACACAGCTACAGAGAAATATTCACAGACACACACACACACACACACACACACACACACATACACACACACACACACACCGTGAGCATCATCCAAATCTGACAAAACATGCATACATGCATATAGGCCTAAATTACCTGTGAGCACCCACTCTGAGACCTCTGCTTCAAGCCATGCCTTAAAGTTTGGGGAACAAATGCACCCCTGGAGTAAACTGTAATGTCACATCTCAGTGCGAACGTCATCCTGAGCACCCATGGAAACCCTAACACCAGCCCCTCCATTCCCTAGAGACACTTAACCTACGCCTGAATCTATGCCTTTGGCTGCAAAGCACTTCTTTGGTCGGGTAGAAAATGACCTTGCTGCCTCTATTTATTATTTAACAGAACTCGGTCTTGAAATCCCTGTCATAATCCATAATAAAGCAGAGAGAGCAAAGCTTAATCGGCCGTAAATGTACAATAGTTAGCAGTCGCCGTAAAATGCTCATAATATTTCCAGAGTGCCATTTCCCTTCCTGGCCTTTTGACCAAGTTGGTTAATGGACTGCAACTTGGGAAATAATGAAAATAATTTAGGCTGAGAAGTTACTAACCACGCCTCTACCTTGGAAGGAACCATGTTGCGACAGTGGCAGTGGCCTCCAGACTGTGGCCCGTGGAACAAGTCTAGTGGAGGAGCGGCCAACAAGTGTGGACACTCCGAATGCTCCTCAGAGCAAAGGCTGAGATGCTAAACACAAGTAGCAAACAGTTAGCTGGGGAGAGAACTCAAGTCAGTAAAATGGTTGCCTTGCAAGCATGACGGCCTGAGTTTGATCCCCCCAAAACACAAGTTAAAAAGATAGATGTGGGGTGCTTGACTATAATCCCAGCATTGAGCAAGTGGAGTCAGGTGAACCTCTTGGGCTCAGTGGCCACCCAAGCTGACTTATTTGGTGAGTGCCAGGTCAATGACATACCCCAACTTAATAAACAAGTTGAACAATGGTCAAGGTTGTCCTCAGGCCTCCTCATGCATGTATATACATGTGGACATGCATGTGTACCTATGCACATGAGCACACACCAAAAATACACACACATACACACACATACACACACACACACACACACACACACACACACACACATACACACACACACTACCGCTTTCAGTGCCTGGCATCAGTATTTCTAGGAAAAGACTACAAACCTAAAACTTGTTGCCTGGTTACATGTATAAAATACCTGCATCCCATGGTGGTAAAGAACGTCCTGAAAGACAGGGAAAGTCCACGAGACTTGCCCATCACCCAAGTCTCTAAATTGGCATGTTAACTGCATATGATATCCATTACACGATGACCCTAGAACTTAGTGAAACCCAGAAATTATTTTCAAAAATATTTGTGTCTTACGTCCTTTCTAGACCAGTGTTTTACATTGTGTGGCTCTCAACTCGTACTGGGGGGGGGGGGGGAGGTGTCACATATGAGATACTTATACTGGAGTTCATAACCGTACAAAAATGACAGTTTTGAAGTAGCAATGAAATAAGTTTATGGTTGGGGTCACTACAACATGCTGACTTGTATTAAAGGGTCTCAGCATTAGGAAAGTTGAGGACCACTGCTGTAGACTATAAAGCACAGCAGTCACTGTGGTCAGCCATATGTCAGCATCTTGTGACATTAATGTTACCCTCCCTAGCACTCAGCAACCCTTCCCATCTGTACGTCCCAGAGGAATTCCTGCACAAGTCTATAGAGTGACGTGCATATGGACGGTCGCCCAGACCATTGTTATTGTTGGGTTTGCTGTTGGTTTCAAGGATAATGGGGAGTTGATGGCACCCAAATCCCCATTAGTAAGGGAATAAATAAGTCGTGTGGGTGGAATGTTGACTATGGAATATTCTAAACCAGCTGAGACTTTAGTGGGTCTTTTACCACAAATAACTATTTTGGAGAGGCATTCCCACTTGAATGTTGAAAAGGCTGAGATGATAGACTATAAAAAGTTTGTCTAGGAAAGGAAATATTCCATTTACTCACTGTTTGTTCTCTCTGTTAGTTTAGAAGAGTTTTTTCTTTTCCTTTTTTTTTTTTTTTTTTTCTCTTCATTTTCTTTTTCTTTTTCTTTTTTTAATAAGCCAGGCTGGGCTTGAACTCACAGAGATTCTCCTGCCTCTGCCTTCCAAGTCCTAGGATAAACGGCACATATCACCTCCCATCTGTCAAACAGAGATGTCCTAAAGAGAGACTCCTCTTTGGCTGACTGCTGAAACTCAGACAAAAGCTCCTCCTAGCCCTGCCCTGGGAGGATGGCTCAGACAGCTCTCACACATGGTAATAAAGGCTACTGAAGACGCACATGGCCTGCCAGTAAGGATGCCCAGGGCACCAACAGCTCTACCAAAGGACACAGGGAATGAAAAACATCCCGTGTGAACTCTCTTAGTTCCCCAGGGCCAAGGCTGCACCCTCAGAGAAAGCACCACATCCTTAGAAGCCTGAAAGTATTCACTCCCTTCCCTCTCCACATACGCAGAGGAAAGGGTGTGAGCAGTGAGCAGTGAGCCGCTATGAAGGAAGCCTCTCCATGCTTCACACTCGTGCCCAGGAGGTTGGAGCTCAAGGACTCGCCTTTATCATCTCAGCCTGCGTTTTCTTTTTTCTTTCTTTTTTTTTTTAAGATTTATTTATTTATTATGTATACAGTGTTCTGCCTGCATGTACACCTGCAAACCTGAAGAGGACACCAGATCTCATACAGATGGCTGTGAGCCACCATGTGGTTGCTGGGAATTGAACTCAGGGCCTCTGGAAGAGCATGCAGTGCTCTTAACCTCTGAGCCATCTCTCCAGCCCTCCTGCGTTTTCAAAGGTATGCTTAAACACAGGTCACAGGCAGTCTCAAATCGTAGCCTGCAGCTCGCTGCTCACTGCTTGCTGCTTGCTGCTCTTGGCTCCAAAGCTTCACAAAAGTACCCACATTGCTCATGTGCAAGCACCAAGTCCCATCACTGTAGAACTGGACACCTGGTTCCCTGTGCGCCTCTGGATGATGGACTACTCTTCTTCCTTTGGGAAGCTGTCCTGGGGTAAGCTCAATAAGGACAGGACAGAGCAGTGTCTTTAGTGACCACTGTTTCCCCTGTAAGAAACTCACTGCAGAGATGCCACTTACTTCTGGGGACACCAGCATGACCTACCACATCAAGGGACTTGCTGGGGGCAGGTACCAAGCACTTATCTGTAAACCAATTCTTCACCTATTTTAAAGCCTGCAACATTCTCAAGGTGCACAAAATAAAATGTTGTAGGATTAAAAAGGAAATTAGCTACATTAAAATACTCTGAGTGATAATTGGTAAATGCCATTAACACATGCTGCCGCTGGCACAAAACACATTTTGTTGCACAAGGGCCACACAATAGGCTGCAACTTATTTATTTTTATGCTAATCCATCAGCTTATTAACATGCTCCTGGAGGTTCTGGGATGCCAGATAATACAGGATGTCCTCGAGAAAGAGTCAGGCTCCACCACTGAGAGTAGCCTGAGCTACAATACATTTCAATTGTAACACACAATACTCTACCCACAGTCCATGCCATTTGTATGAACCCTAGGCAATCCGGCCAGACAGCATAAGGTCCATTGCCAGTGACCCGGGAGAAAGATGGAGCCATTTAACCTCTTTTGGTAGAATCATCAGAATCAACCGGCTCCTCGGTGTACCAGTACCATCACTGGCCTTCAGACAGTTCCATCATGGCCCCACTGAACCTCGGTGATTAACAAAACCTCAACAGAAAATCATGTTGCTAGCATTCGCGTAGTAAGAACAAAATCCACAGGAGAGCACCAGTCAGACAGAGCTGTGTTATCACATGATAAGGCATAAGTGGCCACAGCATCAGTAGGAAGTAAAAAGTTCTTTTAAGTCATTGAATATTTTATCCATCAAAATGCCATTAATAGGTGCTTGAAAATTATATTATACATCTAAGAGCCATTTAATTCAATTGAATCAATGGTTCATACTAACACAGGCATGTTGACCTTTAAGCCTAGGCACTACCTCTAGTGCCCCAACAGTGAGTTCATCTGCTTTGTGCTTTTCTACAGTAGAAACTGTATCTGAGAAAGTGAGAAGTCTGTCAGGGGCATCTGTGCACAGCCTGGTTATTCCAAAGTACAGAAGAGAAAGCAGCTCTCAGACTGACATTCTGTGCAGAGCCACACAGAGAAATTAAAATATTCTTATAAAAAAAAAAACCAAAAACCTAGTAATGCACTCTTTAGTCCACTTATTCAGACCATTCAGTGTAGGAATACCTTATGACTGCTGAGGATGCTCTGTCTGTCTTAGGATAGATCTAGCAGCTGGAGACTGCACAGAGATCGTGAGCACTTGTTGATTGTCCCGAGGATCTGAGTTCAATTCCCAGCACTCACATGGTGGCTCTCAACTGTCTATAGTTCCAGTTCTAGAGGAGCCAATGATCTCCTCTGGCATCCTTGGGCACCAGCTATGCACTTGGTACATAGAAATACATACAGGCAACATACCCATACATAAGATAAGAAAATTTTAAAAATATCATAAGTCTATAATATTGTTTTTAAACACTGTCAATAACTTCATTAAGATAACAAGAAAAGAATTTATATTGAACAACTTTGTTACAGCTATTGATGCTGATGCTTCTGTTCTTTAAAACAAGTTTAGGACCAGCAAGATCACTCAGCAGGTAAAGACACTTGGCACCAAGACTGACTGACAGCCAGAATTTAATCCACAGGCTGCACATGGTGAAAGGAGAGAACAGACTCCTACAAGTGTCCACAAGTATCCCATGGCACATGTACACCCACATCAACATATACATATTAAAAAATGAGTAAATGTAGTTTCAATTTAGGAAAAAAATGTTCATTCTGTCACAGCTGCAACTTCTAAGATTCAAGTTCAAAGGGGCCAGGCTCTTCCTGAGGGAACCCAGGACTCTGCCCGGTCCCTCTATTATAGCCTCTGGTGATGGCCAGCAAACCTCACTGTTCAGACAATGAGCAAAATTGTATTTATTAGAAATGTATTAAATGTATCATGTACTAAAGTAGCTCAAAGTTCATCACAGACCTAGATGTAAAGCCTTCTTGGAAATACATCACAAAGAAGACAGAAAGTAATCTCCGAGATCTCCAGCCGGGGGGCAAATATCTCTAAGACACAAAAAGCATCAAAAGTAGTGGAACAAGTTTATACATCACATTCCATGAAAGCAAAAACCTTCTACTCTCAAAAAATGCAGTTAAGAAAGTGCTAAGACAAGCCACAGGCTGAGGTTGACCATGCCTAAGCAGATGACCTGATAAACAAATATAGAGACTATAGAAAGACCTCAGGACACAACACGGCTCAACAGACAATTTGAACAGACATCTCATGAAAGAGGTTGTGCAGGGCTAGAGAAATAGCTCAACAGCCAAGAACACTTGCTGCCCTATCATGAGGACCAGAGTTCAAATCCCAGCACCTTTTGGGTGCCTCACAAACACCTGTAACCTCCCAGGACCTCCCTGATGTCCTCTTCGGGTGTCCATGGTCAGCTGCAGACACATGTATTCCATACATTCACACAGATGCAGGTATACACACGAATAATGAAAATAAAGCCATCCTGCAACTTTAAAATGAGAATAGGTGGGTGGCAAATAAGCAAATCAAATGTCTCAGCATCCTCGGCCAGCAGTTGAGCTATAAATCACGCCTGAGGAGTGATGTCTCCACACAACTATCAAATGTTCTAAAATAGAGATGCAGACCATGTGATGGCTGTTGAGGGCTTGGAGGAAGCAGAGTCTCATGGCTGTGGTAGTGGGTTGGCATGCCGCTTTGGAAAACAATTTCTTGCTTTTTTATTTGAGTCAACTACACAACTGTTGTGTGGACCAACCACTTGATTCCCTTAGTCATTAGCTTTACCCAAGAAAAGTAAGAGCCTATCCTCATAGGTGCTTAGAAAGTGTGTAGCTATTCTATTTGTAATACCCCAACCTGAGAAAACTCAAAATATCCATCAAGGAATTCAATAATCAATCAATGTGTGGCATATAATGGAATACTACTCAGCAAAGATAAATAAAACTAGTATGTGCATTGTGATTTTTAATTAGAAAGCTGTTAAATGAGCTATTAATATTTGAAGTGGCATGGGTGAATTGTAGGATAACTGCAGAAAGAAATCAGGCCAAAAAAAAAAAACAAAAAACAAAAACAAACAAACAAAAAAAAGCCACTACATTCTGATTCCATTTAACCACAATTCTAGAAAATAAACACTTATCCAAAGGACACAGCGTTCTCTAGGGACATAACTGGGGAGAGGTCAAAAATGGCTGGTTATAAAAAAAAAAAAAAAAATGCCAGAAAGTCTAGGGAGAGGGCTTGGTGGGTACAGCGTTTGTGGTACAAGTACAAGGGCACAGGTTCAGCCTTTCAGGAGCCACTTAAACCTGGCATGTAGTGCAACCCTTCACTCCTACAGCAGGATGGGAGGAAGAGAGAGAGGAACACCCCACACAGAAGATACACATGACATAGGACACATCTATGCTTTCTCAGTCTCTCTCTGTGTCTATCTCTGCCTACCCCCACTCCACCCCATTATTTTAAACATTTTTGATTTATTTATAGTTATTTAGGTATTTTGGTTTGATTTAGTTTTTTTGTTTTTGAGACAGGTTTTCTCTGTGTAGCACTGACTGTCCTGGAACTGACTCTGTAGTGCAGGCTGGCCTCCAACTCAAAGATCTGCCTGCTCCTGCCTCCGAGTGCTGGGATCAAAGGTGGGCAGCACTACCATAACACACAACTTTCTTTTTTCTTTTTTGGGGGAAGGTTTGTTTCTTTGTTTCTTTGTTTGTTCCAAGATGGGGTTTCTCTGTGTAGCCTTGGCTGTCCTGAACTCGCTTTGTAGAACAGGCGTACACTGCCATACTTGACTCACACAATTGTTTTTTAATGCCAGAAACTCTGTGAGGGACGACTGTTATGTTGATTGTGGATGTGGTTTCAGGATATTTGCATGTGTTTAAACTTATAAAAAATAAAAGCGTACAGTTTATTACATCAGTTAAAACTTAAGCTTTTTTTTTTTTTTTTAAGAAAAAAAAATACAGTTAAAATAAATACATTGAGTTCCAGGTACATCAAATCTTTTATTCTCTCTTGGGTCTGTAAACTTACTGCCTAATTAGGAAACAGAAATTAGGAAAAGAAAGGATTTCTTTTCAGTTTGGCCAAATCAAGCAGCCATAGTTTCTTTTGCTCCTTTTACCTCGGAGCGGTGTGACAACTATATAAAAAACAAGAGGCCAGCCAAGGCTACACAGAGGAAACCCTGTGTTGAAAAATCAAACAAAAAATAAAAACAAAAAACAAGAAGAAACCATGGGCAGGCGCCTGCAGGTGCCACTGTCACCAGGAGAGCCCTGGGGGTTGTGTGAAACCTCTTCCTAAGGCAGGATCTCCTCTCCTCCCTTCTCTGTCCTGGCCCAGGGCTTGCCAGTCTTTCTCTCAGCATAGAATTCTTTGGGGTTCATTGTTTTGAGGTCCCTGTTTCAGTAGTCTGATAGCCAAAGTGACTCTTCCATATGGGATGATAATTTCACCTCACCAAGACACTCTGAGGTAGAGGAGATGCCGTGACACCCAGCAATAATGATCTGTGGCTCAGAGTTGGATAACTTTGCTCAAAGTCACAAGGCCAGGTCTCTGCGTAGAAAAGACACAAACATTTTAATGTTGGACTAAATGAATGTTTCCTGAGTGAATCAGCTACCGATGGTCCCCTGAGATCAGTGACAGCTGCTAGGTAAACATATTTACTCTATATATTTGCGTAGCAAATCTGTTTTTCGTAGACAATACATGGGTAAATGTCAGCTTTATCGTTTCGGGATCATCTCAAATTCTGAAATTAATAGAGTTCAAATTCAGGTTTCAGTGGCTTATGGCAACCACTCAATTCTGATGCATTACACACCGAGCCTGGCATTAGGCTCACTGATGAGCAAGCCCAAGATCAGGGCATCAGGAGACAGGAAGCAGAGCCTTGCTTCCACCTGCAGAGATCAAGCAGAAGACAGAAACACAGACACACAGACAGACATGCAAATGCACACGCTCTGCATGCACACAACCAGAAGAACAAACCAGTGCTGAGCCATTCTGACCTCAGAGAACCCCAGGGTTCAGACAACACCTTTCACACACTGTGGAGTGTTGCGGCACCCAGTGGTCAGACTCAGCAGGCCTCAGGCTAGGAGGTGGGGTCGGGGAGGGGAAAGTGTTCCTGCCTCCTCTTTGCCAGCTTGTTTCTTTCAAACAAGCAGTTTTACAGCCTTTACAAAAGCTGGTGGGGGCTTCTCCTTGGCCTCACTCTCTGCCCTACACACCTGCCTCAGCAAGGAGTACCAAAGCTAGAAACTACTCTCTACTTTACCACAGGGTTGTTATTTCCCAGGAGCTGTGCTACTTATATTAGCAATGGCCCTATCACTAAGAGCATCCCTTGCTAGCAATTACTAGCCCCCCCCCTCCCGGCACGCTCTTCCCTGAAAGCCTCTGAATTGACACAAAAACTGTAGAGTTGGGGGACAGAAAAGAGCAATGTGTCCCTGTGTTCCTTTATTGAGCTAAAATCCAACCAGACTTACAAAGCTTTTCATGGACTAAATGTCTCCAACAAGCCTTGCAGATTCTTCCCAAATGACAGGATCATCCAAAGACGACTAGATAGTCCAGTGTCTAAAGTTCGGCTAGGCACGCCTTTAATCCCAGCACTCAGGAGGCAGAGGCAGGCGGATCGCTGTGAGTTCAAAGCCAGCCTGGTCTACAAAGTGAGTCCAGGATGGCCGAGGTTACACAGAGAAACCCTGTCTCGAAAAACCAAAAATAAATAAATAAATAAATAAATAAATAAAATAAAGTTCGGCTAGGTGGAAGGAAGGCAGAAACCTTACCCAAGTTTTTGCGTACCAACATTTTAAGTTATTGACATCTTACCTGCTCTGACCAGCTTGAGCAGGTAGCTATGCGAAGTCAGTGATGCCTTGTGCAATTTCTCACTGAAAAGTGCTGGGCACGGCCATTTGTTTCATTTCACGCCTATGTTCTAATTCTATGTTTCCTAAAATAAACTTCTCCATTGTTTCCACCTCTGCCTCTGAGACCTCAGGGCTGCCTCCTCTACAGGTGAGGAACAGGCAGGCAGCCCAGCGAAGCAAGTTCAGCTTGGTCCAGTGTGCCTGCCCGCACCTTCTAACTTGCTACCTACCGGCTTTCAGACATCCCTAACCTCAAAGATGTCACGTGGCCCTGGGAGTTGTTTTTAACTATTGCAAACACTATCTTCCCACAGCCAATTAATCATTTCAAATGTGTTATTAGATGCCTCTTCAAGAACACTATTTCTAGCATCCTATTCTGAGACCACCATATGGGCCAAAAATATTTTAAACATCCAAGCAACGCCTAGGAAAACACAAAGCTTCATTCTTCCTGCCTGTCCCCTCCCTCTCCACTCTTTCCCTTCCTGCTTTTTACCAATGGTTTTACTTTCCTTACTGGGAACAGAGGATTCTGATTTCCTTGTCTACAGCTCTTACGTACAGATGAGCGACTGACCTGTGGCTTTTCAAACCCCGAACTGCAGGCCTTCCTGAGATGAGTTTAAGTGTGAGGCTTAAAAGAATAAAGACGAAGGCTCCTCCCAGCCTGGAAGGAGAATCCTCAACCCACAGAAAAGCACAAGACCAGAAGGAAGTTCAACCGCTTACTCCCCCTACAGGAAGTATAACAGGCTTTCTCAATCGCCATGGGAGAAGGGACACAAAAAAAAGCCATGTTCAATCAATTGCCAGGTATGTCACCCGGCCAACCTTGCCAAGGGCACTGGACATGAACTTGCAGCTGAGGACGCAAAAGAAGATGATCGTCAACACCCCAACCTGTTTGCTCCTCCATCTTAACAAATGCTGAGCTCAACATGCTGTAAGACTGAGACCTCCAGAGAGATCTCTAGTCTGTTCCTCGTGTCCCCCAGTGAGAGATGGAGTCCGTTGTCGATGCAAAGGCATAGGACATTATTGAGCCGATGCCACGGGGTCTGCCAAGCTCCTTCCAGCTGGAGACCTCCAGGACTAGAAGCATGGGCTTTTTTTTATACTCTTTACAGAAGTAGAACTTAGCAGAGAAACTTGATTGGTTAATAGACTAGCATTGGGACTTTCTTAGTTGGGGAGGGGTAGTGGAAATTTTTAAAGACAAGTTGTAACACAAACTGGCTGTCCTTGAGTCAAGCTGGACTCAAGGTTTTTCCTGTCCTTCACACACACACACACACACACACACACACACACACACACACACACACAGTGTTTTGATATCGCTATCTGTCCTTGATCCAAGCTGGACCCTCTAGAAATTTACATGCTTTGGCCTTAATGGGGGTCCTTAAGGGAGTACTAGGTAGGCCGACTTTTCTCAGACTTTGGTCTTTATGGGGGTCCTTAAGGAGGGGGAGGCTGGTTCATTCAATGTCACATGAGAAGAATCGCAAAGGGCCCAGGCGCAGCTGGCAGTCTCTCACTCCAGAGCCGGTTAGCAGCGAGGAGGAACAACACTGGGGCAAAATGAAGAAGGGCTTTCAGAGTCCTTTTAGAGTGATGGAGCTGGTGGTCACACTGAGTTCTGCTTCTCCTCTGGTAATCCAGGGCTTGGAGCCGCTGAGATGGAGAGTCATGGGCCATAACAGTAACATGACAAGAACCAGCATTGGACCCTACTTCGCTCTCCCTCTAAATCAGTAATTCTCTATCTCTTACTATGTATGGGTCTGAAAAGTGACCAGTGCGCTGCTCCATGAAAGGTCCCTAGATTCCACCTTGCAAGATTTAGACACAACACTGCCATGGTATGGACTCACCATTCTCCAGTCTTATACCATTATCCCCCTCAGACCAATGAAAGAAAGAAAGAAAGAAAGAAAGAAAGAAAGGAAGAAAGAAAGAAAGAAAGCCCTCTTATGGATGCTTTTCCATCATTAAGTCCCAGCCTCCCCAACACATCCCTCCTTGCTTCCTGTGCTCTGCTCATGTTTTCACCAGTTTCTTGGGCTCCGAGTTGAACGTGTCTCCTTATGGGGCGAAACAAGGTGTAAGGTCACAGAGAGCTAGCAGGTTCTATTGAGAAATAGGTTAATAGCTCCCTGCCTCAGAAGGGGTCCTTAGAGCCAGCTGCCAAGCAGCACACTGGAGGATATTTTCCATCTTGGGAATTGGTACCAGCAGTATGTAAATTAAATTGGGATAAATTTTAATGCATATGGAGGATTCTGATTGGTCAAATATCGAGAGGTAAAGTGCTAGCCCAGAAAAAGCCCACCCAAAGAGCCCAGCACAGGTCCAGGGAGGACGAACAAAACCAGGGCATGGCATAAGAGAAGAAATGCTGACCCACCACATCCTCTTGAGTCAGGGTCCTTTTGGATTTTCATCTCTGACCTCTTCAATTGTTCCTAGAGTTTAGCTTTAATTGCATAGAGTTTACTGCAGAATTGCTGTGGTCTTGTAGTTGGCTACCAGTTTAGCTCGGCCCATGACCCTGAATGACCTACATGACCTACAGAATGGGGCTGGGTTGCTCTTAATTCCTAGTGATGGTATAGAATATGTTGCTGTGAAGATGGTCATTCATTAGGCAAGCAGTCATCGGTGGGTCAGGAGGAAGGAAGACTGGGAAATTGTGAGAGAAGTCCCTTTAAACTGTACCATTGTAGGGCAGGGCCTTTAATGTCAGCACTGGGGGGACAGGAGGACAAGTGAATCTTTGTGAGTTCAAGGACAGCCTAGTCTAAACAGCAAGTACCATACCAGCCAGAGCTGTGAAGGCGGTCTCACAGTTGTAAATCTCTCTCCAGGGGAAAAGTCTCTTTAGACTTTCTGTTGTCCTAGCATGAAATTCTAGGGGGAATTCCAATTTCTCAGGGCCTACTGCCTCGGTATTCTGATAGCAAAGTGAGGAACACATATTTCTCTCTCTCTCTCTCTCTCTCTCTCTCTCTCTCTCTCTCTCTCTCTCATACACATACAATTAATTAATTGAAATGTAAAATGTGGGTGTGTGTGAGAAAGAGAGAGGGGGGGCTGGTATCCCAGAAAATACACACCACTCTAGGAGCAGAGCCTCTCCCAGTTCTTTCTAAGACAAGGTGAAAGCCCTACTTATCTGCACTAAAATCTAGCAGTACTTTTGAAAAAGAAAAAATAGAAAGGAAAAGGAAATAATACATATAATATAAAAGACAAACTACTGAGATAAGGGAACATGGAAAACGCACTCCATAAACCAGGAAAATATCAATACCTTTAATCCTAATATTTAAGAATACAATGCTAACTATCAATTCCCTAGCCTGGTGTGGTAGCGCACGCCTTTAATCCTCGTACTCAGGGAGTGAAGGCAGTGCATCTCTGTGAGCTCAAGGCCAGTGTGGCACATAGCAAGCTCCAGGCCAGCCAGGACTAGTTAGTGAGTAAAGACACTTGCCACCCTGTCTCAAAAACAAAGAAGCAAAAACAATTCGTCAACTTGAATTATTTCCTATATCCACCTCTAGCCACACCCAGTTATTGATTACTAAAGACACAAGGGACACATGTTTACATGACATTTATTTGAATGTATAGGAGTTAAAAAAAACATATTAGTAAAATTAATTCCACCCATTTCTTTGTATTTTTAAAGTAGCCATAAAACAATGGGGGTAGGGGCTGGGGGTGGGGGCGGGAAACCAGGGATGTTATTAGCTATTCTAAGCCTCGCCTGCCCCCTAGTGCCAAAACTTCAGCAATGCAAGAAAATCGCTTTTTAATAAAAACTGAAATAACAGCAGCTGAAATATGCAGCTTTATCATTAGGAAAACTAACACAAAGAGTGGACTCTCACCAAAAATCTCTTGTGTAATTGATGTTCTATTCCACCATACAATTATTACCTTAGTATAAGTGGGGTTTCTGTAAGGATGATTATGGGTAAATGAGCCAGTTCACACCAAAGTATCTGCAGAGTAAGTGACTAAAGCATAGGGCACTACTAGAATGCAACCAGTACTCTTTCAAGAAGTCAAACAAACTTCCCCTCAGTGGGGAGGGCTGGTGGCACTCAGAGGGAGAGTAAACAGGCTACCAGGATGAGACCTGATAGGCTGTGGTCATATGGTGGAGGAGGAGGTCCCCTTCTGTTACAGACCTTGAGGAGGTGAATAGGATGAAAGAGGAAGGGAGGGGGACCAGGAAGATACAAGTGAGGGGATAAAATTGAGATATAATCTGAATAATTTACTTAAATTTAAAAAAAAAAAAAAAAAAGAAGTCAAACGAAGTTAAAAATAATGCAAGGCACCAAAATAACATCACACTGTGTTTTCTATTGACATTTCTAATAGAGAAAACTGGAAGTTCTCCATCCCTCTAAAGAACCCAGAATCACTGAAGTGGACCCCTCTGAAACAGAAAAGGCCATACTCAGTGAAGATGGCCATTGTGTTCTGCGTGCTCCCTGAGCCGAAAAAGCCTTCTGTACTGTCAGGCATCACCTCACTGGCTCCCTCTTACAACCAGTTTAGTCTCTTTCACTATCTCCATCCTTCAGAAGACGGGTCTGAGCCCCAAAGATGTTTCTGGTTTCCCCTAAGATTGAAACTGAAGAGAGAGAGAGGGGCCTGCCGCCAATGTGGCCCCAGCCCTGCTGACAAGATCGGCACCTGCTCGCTACGCCTTCCGCCTTCCGCCTTCCGCCTTCCGCCTTCCGCAGCTCTGTGTGGCTCAGCAGCGGCAGCGTGTACAGCTAGCAGCCAGTCACTCAAGGCTAGGCGGAGACACTCCGCCCCCCCCCCCCCCCAGCACAGTGCGGCCTCCTTCTAAAGTCTGAGCAGAAGCTCCACGTTTACACATGCTCACCACACATCCCCAGAGAAGCCACAGGCTCCAAGCACTCCTCTGATGCAGGACCTCTCAGAGTCTGTCATCTATGTACCTCTAACTCTGAAAACAGCATCGGCTTCTGGTGTGATTGCCGTGTGCTAGCCCTTCCACTTGTTTGTCCTATTTACTCATTCCAGCGACCTGATATAAGGTAGGTGTGAGTACTGCCCCATCGTGTAGATGATGGTGAAATGCTCTCAGAGGGGTTAGGTGGCCTGGGTGTGGAAGAACTAGAGCTATGTTTGACCTCAGCCTCCAGTACTCGGTTTCCTGTGCTTCCTGCTTGCTGGGGGTGCTCTAGTTTTTCTGCGTCTTTCTAGGAGGAGTTAATGGAGTAGACATCAGGCAGGCACCACAGCATCAAATCAGACAGCCCAAGTCAGACTTGTACTTTCTGGGGAAATGGAACTATAAAAAGGAGCAAAGAAACCCGTAGTGCCCAAATCTCCAACTGCCTTCCCTCTGTCAGAAAAGCAGCAGTCTACCTTTAAAGGGAAAATCTACATTATAGTATTCAGAGATCCCCCAGAGACAAGGCTCATAGATTTAGGAAGTGGTGGGGCTCAATGTTACCATGGTTACGAGGGATGAAACTAGGGCCTTTAAACAGTTAATTCCATCAGTCACTTGGGTTTCAGGAACCGCCTCCCCATCTGCAGCCTTCCCGAGACATTGTTTGCTGCCCTCTTGTGGACAAAAGAGGTTACGGAGTCGGGAGAAAGCATGGAGCGTGGAAAGCCCTCCTTTCCAATTAAGAGGCCTCATCTTGGTAACTGACCCTTCTCTTTCTCCATCTACCAGAGACCTGTGTGCGATCTCTTGCCCAATTAGGATGGCCAACTGAGTGGTAAGACACCAGGGACCAAGATTTGTTTATGTTTTTTTTATTCCTTCAAAGCACAATTTCCAGACTCTTGTGAAAGTTCCCAGTGTCATTTGCCTTAGGGAAAGAGCCCTAATGGCAACTCTGAAAAATCAGGTGAGTGTTTTTATTTAACTATTAGCATGTACTTTGCCCATATTTACCCCCACTACCTACTATCTTTTTAATACCTTAATTTAAAAAGTCGATCCAAGACTAACAGTGCCTTCTCCCAAAGGCATCGGTACACCCCCGCCTTCTTCCTCTGTTCCTGTCTTAGGGTGCTGAGTGAACAGGGTTTGGAAAACACCTCCTTTGTTATACACAATGGTCAACAAGCCAAGAGACTCTGTAGTTAGAAGGGCTTTAATGCCACCAAGCCACTCCAGGGTCACGGGTGCTTTCTTCCTCTGGTGATCATTGAGGGAAAATGTACAAAGTGGAATAGGAGCTGGAGAAGAAGCAAGGATGTGCATCATCCCAATCCTCTGGGACTGGGTCCTCAGTTTACAAAGAGCTTCCACTGCTGAGCCTGCAGCTACAGTATGTGCCCATCTTCCCTTAATAGCAGGTGTGCTCAGGTGTCCAAGCCCCAGCCAATGGCAAGAGAGTGAAGGGATGCTCTTCTCACCTTCCCCTGCCTCATTACCACTAATCAAGTCTTCCAGGCTTCCCTGGTCTCCTAGGAGCCGGCTGTAGCTGAGAGCAGAAGAGTTTCCACCCACCGTGGGCCCTAAAACACTGTTAATGGAGGCAGCTGGAATAGTCACCTGTGCCCATGTGCAAGCAATGACCACGTTTGTTCTGTTTCCTGTGTTTGTCCCAGCAATTAGCTGTACGTCATTAACACCTTCACATGCACTAACTTAGCCGTTCCACCAGCTCCACTTCTTCCCAGTCAGAACGTGTGTCCTTGTACACATCTCCTGGCAATCTAGCCAGCGCTGGCGTGACCAAACAACTGATGGTACGCCCATACAATACACAAACATCCAGCGCACCAGAGGGGGAATAGATGCCAGCAAGCACCCACATCAGAAGACCACCAAACTCTATTGTAACATGGAAGAGAGCAAGTTACAAAACAGAGTGCATGGTGGTTTATCCATGTCTGGACATGTTGTTTCCAGAATAACCAACGAAAAGAGAATACCTCTTCCATACGTGGCTAAGTAAATTATTTGGGATTTTTACCACCAGCATAAAACTATACAGCAGACCATGTGGTGACAAGTGAACAAAATTAGTCAGCCTATGCATAAATAGTTTAGTGCCCACTCTAGTACAGGAACAGGGGCACATCTTATGAGACCTCCAGAAAAGTAAAACTAATGACGGGACTCAGGAGCCCTCATTCTGGGCAGATGACCACACTGTGAAGGTCTAAGAGGGAATTTGGAGGTCTTCACAGCTAGGCATCTGGCCTCCACAAAAGATGACTCTCCAGGTAGCAGAAAACCTCAGTCACAAAACAGAGTCCATGTGAGGCAGGGATAAGACCTGGTTACCTGGTTCCTCTGGTGGCCAGTTAAATGTAGAGTGATGAGCATTAAAATTCCAGAGATTGAAAATAGAGGATGCCCATCGGTCAGAGAATGCCATAGGTGGGCCATGTGTGCCAAGAAACCAGAGAAACCTACCCCCATAGGAATCCCAGGTTACGTCAACTGTTTCTTCAACAGGTTTAACCAAGGCCTTGCTCGGCACCCTTACCATCCCTTCTGACAGCCCAACTTTTGCTGGAATGGAAGATGTCATCTGCCCTTTCTTGGGAACAATTCTGCTCTTAACTTTGAGTTAGCTATAGAGTTGTCTAGTTCTTGAATTTGGAGTTGTGTGTGAAACAAGAATTGTCATAGATAACATGGAAAGTTTGGCTGTAGTCTATTTTCTTCGTGTGTGTGTGTGTGTGTGTGTGTGTGTGTGTGTGTGTGTGTGTTCAACATCCAGTGTACTCTCTCAATCACTTTCCATCTCATTGTTGGAAAGAAGGTCTCACATTGAACCTGGAGCTTCCTGGTCCCACTAGGCTGCCTGGAAAGCCCCAGGAATCTATCCACCTGTCTCTGTCACTCTTGCACAGAGCTTATAGGTACAAACCACTGCCTGACTCTTTACTTGGGAGCTGGGGGTGCAAACTCAGGCCCTCTCACTCGCATAGCGAGCACTTTATCAACTGAGTCATCCATCCCCCCAACCCCCTTCCTTAAAGATTTAACCTCTCCTCGGCATCGCCCCCAACCTCGTGCCTAGAAACCTGTTGATAATGCACCCACTGGTACATTCTACCAAGCTCCATTCTAGAAAAACAGATGTGCATTACACAGATAAGATGAATGACTTCAAAGGCTCCGGCCCCTAAATGAACTCATCAAAAGACACAGTACAACAACCAGCTAGTGGTATTGATTTTATGCTGATTCCTCAAAACTTCAATCATTATTTTTCCCATCTTCTAACTGTCATTTGAGGGGAGAAAATGGAGTTGTGAGAGATTTTAAAAATTACCTTGAGCCTAAAACTGAAGAGACCCTTAACAAGTCAGAATAAGGGACAGGAAACCATGGCATGATATGTCTTGCGTCCCATCAATCAAATTTCCCACACATAGACATCTGTGCACAGGGGTATTTACACATCTAACGTGTTACTTAATTTAAGGTACTTTCACACTTTACTTTTTTGGGGCCAGGGGAGACACAGGGTCTCTCTGTACCGTGAAGGCTGGCTTTGAACTCACAATCTTCCTGCTGATAGTCAAGAAGAATAGGATATAACTATAGTCACAGTTACTCTGGGAGGCTGAAGCAAGATGAACACTTGAGCCTCAAATGTTTGGGGCTAATATGGGCAACACTGTGGCTTGGAACCCTTGATCCCCAGCTTGGAGATGCAGTGGGACCATTGGATGATGGTACCCAGCTAGGGACCACTTTGGGTGAGGTTGGGTTTTTTCATCCTTTCTTGGTTCTAGCCCATTCTCTGTCTGCTTCCTGAGCCATTGAGAAGCGAGCAAACAGCTGACTCATGGTTCCACTGCCTCAGAGATGCCCGCTGCTGGCTTCTCCCACCTGATAAATTATATCCTCTCAATTGTACCTCCCTTAAGTTGTTTACGTCCACTATTCCTTCACCTCAGGAGAAAACAATAACTAATATAGCAATAGAACACATAGCAAGATCCCTACACAAAACGAGCTTCACACACAGAGCCTATGTGTAAATAGATGTCCACATTTATCAATGGTGATGAGGATGCAAACAGGGAAATGTTTTTCTGGAAACAAATTTTTATCACCAATTGAGAGATGATGAGATTATGTTCCTAGGCTGTGTATCCCACTCCTGAACCATAGTGGTTTACAAAATCCCAGAGAAAGTGAGAAAATGAATACTCCCTTGCCCAAATCACAAAGGTAAGCTGTGAGCCAGTGAAAGGCTTGGTCCTTCACCCTTATCAGACACGTCCTGTTTTGTTTGTTCAAGACACACTTGCCAGTCTCGGATCTGGCAGTTAGGAGAGGCATTTGGATGATAAGTTGGATCCTGTGGTTTGTACTTAAAGATGAAAAATGCTGGGGATGTACCTCAACAGTAGACAGCTTGGAGGTGATGGGTTCAATCTCCAAAACTAGAGAAAGAAATGGGGGGGGGGGGCAATATTGAACACTTCACAGTATTGTAGTTAGTCACACCCTCTGCCCGAGCTCAGAAATCTCAGGTCACATCTGACCCCTGGAAGCACTTTCATCCATGTATGCTGCGGCCTCCAGTCACCACAGTAGGGATTTTACCAACTTGCCTTCGATCAGGAAATAAAATCTCTCAGCATCTCCCAGATGCACCAGTGGGGTCAGGCCATAGTGGTTGGGGTCCACGCTTTCTGGACCTGTTGTGACACGCAGCAGCATAGATGGTGGAGAGTAAGGGCTTCTTCGTGGTGGGCAGGAGACAGACGAAGCACCAGAAGGGAACTGTTTCCAGGGATGACGGGGAACTCAGGAGAAACAAGGGATGGTAGTGGAGGAAGAAAGACAAACATCACATTTCCCCTCTTGTGCAGAATGTAGACTTAAGTGTACCTATAGCTCCTGTGCAGATGCACGGATGACTTGAAAGGCTGTTTGCAGGGGCGAACCAGAGCAGCAAGAGAAGGTGGGAGGGTCACAAGAGGGTAGAGGAAGGGCAATTATAAACAAAACACAAGATATGGAACCATGATAATTACATCATGAGAGCTGGGTTTGTTTTGTTGTTGGTGGGTTTTTTTTTCCCCATAGTGCTATAAAATTAACTTTAAAAGGCAATGCACAGACATGAATTTCACTAGAAATTACCAGAACAACTGTCTCTTCAGGTTTAGACACACTTCCCTTTGAGGCCCATGGAAACGCAAAGATTACCCCTGCTGTTTTCTTTATTTTGACATTTCTTTTCTTCTTTCCTTTAATTGTGTCTATCATTCAGCATACTTTGTGTGTCTCAGAGGCTCTTAAGTTACCTGAAAGGTCCTCTCAGGACAGCCTTGAGTCAGCTGAGATCTAAACTTGACCCTGAATTTCAGGGGGCTATAAGAAAGAGCGTTTGCATATGCGCAGACACGCTCACTCACACACAGAGTGCTATTGACTTCCTGACATTCAGAGAAAAAGCACTCCTAATACAGAAGCACGCCCAGGACCGCAAAAGCTAAAACTCAAAGGAGAAGCCGGACAACACCTTGCAAAGAGGCCCAGATCAAGCCCTGCTCCACCACAAGCCCTTAGACCCTGTCTGTCCATGGCTCTGCCACATGTCACACTTCCTCTGTTATGTACACACCAGCCAATGCGCTTGTCAATCACCTGTGTCTAAAGTGTGGACTCTGGTGTGTCCGAAGTGTTTTATTAATTGATCTCAGCAGTACATAATGAGCTTAAACGGCTTACCTGCATGTCCCCGGAGGTGCTGGCTCGAGGCGGACATCAGCTTACAGCAGACCATTAACACGGAGGCCAGAACCAGCCAGTGTGACAGCAGCACCCACTTAGCACAGACTCTCATCCTGGGGAGAAACAGGGCCACAGTCAGTGAGGATGAGGAAGGCCAGGCCCTCTTCTGGCCAGCCCCAGTCAGGGAAGCAGAGACAGGCCGGTGAAGAACCACAACACGTCACCTCATCCTCCCTCCCCACAGGAAAACTGCAAACCCTTCCAGCTTCAATCTGCCCTGAGCATTGACTCGGGTTTCAGCAAATGTCTTTCATAATTACAAGTTTTCTGAGTTAACAGCATGCTGCAGTGAGCGTCTTTCTTAGGATTCACCAAGGAACACCTAAAGCTGCCCTGATAAAGCAAGGGTCACATTCCACCATGTCTCCAAATCTCAAAATGGAGATGGAACAAAGTTAGAGCCCTTCTCAGAGTACTAGGGCTATCTCTGTCTGAATGAATCCACAAAAAAGTGTGCACATGTGGCCCAAGAAATTTTAGGGTTCTCTGCCAGTATATTAAGATCCTCTAGTCCTGAACATGTGATTTACCATTCGTTACACAAACCTCAGAATTAGGTGAGGAAAACAGACCAGTCTGCCTTATGGTGACTCACACCTTAATTCTGGGACTCAGGAGGCTGAGATAAGACCACCACTGTGTTCACTATCAACACCAGCTATTTAATGAGGCCATGCTAGCCTGGGCTACAGGGGGAGAGCCTGTCACCAAAAAACTGCAACAAATAGAAGGAAAAATAAATTGTCACCATATGGATGGACAGTATCAAGAGAGTTCTCTAGGATAATTCCATTCACAATTGACCACACCCTCTATCCTAATACAAAATGAGCAAATGAAAGGAACATCAGGACGAAATAAAGAGATGGCTCTGTAGAGATGCCACTAATTGTGCAAGAGAGGACCTGAGTTGGTATCTCCGCATCCAGGAAAAAAAGCCAGATGTGGCCACACACACACACACACACACACACACACACACACACGCACGCATGCACGCACGCACGCACCTATCTGCATCCCCAGTGCTGGAGGGGTGGGGCAGATATAGTAGGACCAGTGGGGCTTTCTGGCTGCCAGCCTAGCTCCAGGTTTGGTAAGAGACCCTGTCTCAAGGGAATAAGGTGAAGAATTAAGTCAAAATAGTGTCCTCCCTCTGCATGCATGCACACAGGCACACTCACGTGTATATTCATGAGCATGTGTACCACACATGTACAACACACCTGTTCTCTCTCTCTCTCTCTCTCTCTCTCTCTCTCTCTCTCTCTCTCTCTCTCTCTCTCCCTCCCTTCCTCCTCCCTCTTCTTTGGAGGACTAATCAAAATGCTTTATTTTGAGCCCCTCATTTTATGGCATTCTAAATATTGTAAGGAAATTAAAGATGATTCATGTTTTCTGCTTTGACTTTTAAAATGACACTTTTTTAAAGGTGTGTGTGTGTGTGTGTGTGTGTGTGTGTGTGTGTGTGTGTGTACATATCCCCTGGAGTTAGAGTTACACGCAGTTGTGATCTTCTATATATGTGCTGGAAACTGAACTCAGGTCCTCTGCAATACAAGCAAGCACTCTTTTCTCTCCAGCCTCTCAATTGACTTGTACATCAAAAATCAAACCATTAGATATGTGCAGACTAGTTTCTGCCTGGCACATATGTTGTAGTGTCTATTAGCCCCACAAGAGACCAGGGGAAGCCTTCACCACAGGCAGCCCCGCCTTAGAACTCTGAAGATTGATAACCAGACACCCAAAACAGTGAATGTTCAAATCCCTCCCAAAAGTGTAGGTTAGCATGCCTACAACTCACACATCTGCTGTGTATCCTCACCCATCCTGTACAAGGGCACACCTATCCAACCACACACCTCCTATACAACTGCACACCTCCTCCACAAGCTCACACCTCTTGCACAACCTCACACTACCTCTGTCACTGCATACCTCCTAAGTAGCCACACACCTCCTCCTTAACCACAAACCTGTACAGCCATGCAGCTCCCAGATAGCTTCAACCTTCTGTATAAATGCACACCTCTTATGCAGTTGCATACTTCCTGGACGGTGCACACCTTCTATATAATGTACACCTCCTGTATAACTGCACACCTCCTGTGTGACACACTCCTCCTGTAGAACTGCACACCTCCTGTAAAATGGACCTCCTGTACATTTTAAAAATCATCTCTAGGTTACTCGTGATTCCCCACATGATTTTAAAGCTATGGGAATAGCTGCTCTTCTGCAACATCTGGGAAATGATGAGAATAAGAAAAGTCTGTGTCTGTTGATACAGATGTCGTTCTTTACAATTAGTTGGCCCATGCAAGAATGCAGAGTCCACGGAGCAGTGGGCCAAATCTATGAAAAACAAGCGTTCTGGGGCAGAGGATAAACCTGGCAGGTGGGATTGAGTCACTACTTGCGTAATACTAGGTGAGAATCCAAAAGAAATCCTTCCAGGATATCAGCTGCCAGCTCATCCAAAAATGCGTCAACCAGAGCTGGTATGCCAGGCCTGTGAACCACAGCATATCAGCTGCAGAGGCCCCAGCAAGCACTCTCGGGCACAGGATCTGCCCCAGCCCTCTCCTTCTCCCATTTCAGTCAGATGCATCTTATAAAGAGATGTCACATTGCTCGTGGACCTACAACTGAGTCTGCCTTTGAAGCAGCCAGGCTAAGATGAGACTCTAAGTTCATCTCAGAAGATGTCCAAGTTAAAGGTGACACACAGCATTGACTTCTTCTGGCCCCTTTAAACTGTTGCAAGGCCCTTTTGAACCGCTAAATTCGGTGATTTGTCCCTCAGCCATAGGGAACTAACGCTCCACTCAGCCAATATGTTCACATGCTCTCTGTTTGAGTCACTAATTGCTGCAAATTAGAAACCAAGGGTCCTGCCTGCAAGTTGTTCTGTTTGTTTTGTGCAACTTCTTTTCTTTTCCTTTTCTTTTTATTGAGACAGAGTGTCACAATGTACGCCCTGGCAGACCTTGAATTCAAAGAGATCTGCCTGCCGCTGCCCCTTGTACCATTCTTAAAACACACTGGTTGCTCACATATAAAATGTGCAAGCTGAAGAGCAAAATTCATTTCCTTGAAATATTACTACTAGAACTCTGAGGCTCACATTTTTGTGCAGCAACAGGGTGTGTAACAGGAGCTCCCTGGAGATGTGTGCCCATGCCCCCATCACTGATGGTGTCTAAGGCATTGCCAACCCAACTTACTGCCCTCTCAATTTTCAACTCTAGATTAAGGAGGAAGTTCTTTGGGCCAATTAGATCAGTATCTGATGTTAGGGTTAACAGTAGGAAGCTAAATCACTATATACCAGTGAGAATATTCCACTAGAAGTTAATCAAAGGGCTGACCATGGGTCACAGTTGATAGAGTGCTTGCGACGTACACACAAAGCCCAGGGTTCCATTTCCAACACCATGTAAAACAAGGCCCGGTGGTACATGCCTGTTACCTTAGCACCAGGGAAGAGAAGGCAAAGGAATCAGATGTTTTCTATCAGCCTTGGCTAAATAGTGAGTTTAAGGCTATCCCAGATTTTTTTTTAAAAAAATCAAATATGACATTTTCAATCTCTTTGCTCTCCTTAAGTTATACATAATTGATAAATCGTGGCATCTTATATCGGTATAAGGTTTCTTTGTAATCATTCAAGATGCTCTAGGGCCTACGTCCCTTTAGACGTGCCTACTGACACAGAGGAGGTGGAAGAAGTTGTGTTTCCATGCCAACCCTCCAAAGCCAAGAGGAGCAGAGTGTCTCTGCAAGAAGAGAGAGCTGAGGACTTCTGCTGCAGTAAAGGACTAAACTTAGCAGGTGACGGTAAATCAAAAATGAGAGCTTCGTTTTTGCAAGTTGGGAATCTGGCATGAGTCTTCTGGCCATTGCTGGAGGTCTGAGAGCATGGTCCTTGGGCTTTGTGATTAAGGTCACCACATTAGAACACTGGCCAAGAACTCTCAGCCCCTGGGGGTTTTGTGTGTGGAGTCTCCCAGCCCTGTCTCAGCTCCAAACTATTCATCCAAAGAAATCTCGGTCCCATTTTAGGGTTTACCTGAATAACTCAGTTGGACAGAGGACACGTACACACCATTGAACTCCAAGTCAATCATCTAAGCTCATAATTACATCTGCAGAACCCTTTTCTCTTTGCCCTGTGTTTGGAGTCTGCTCAAGGAAGTGCATGCCGTGCTAACCACAGGACCTCCCACACTGAGGAGGGTACCACAGCAGCCTGGCTTCCAAAGGTGCTAATTAATGCTGTGTTGCCCCAATCTTCTGGTCAGCATCTCTGATCCCAGCCTAGACATCACGCACTTACCTCTGATTCACATCATCCCGAACGGTTCCTCAGAAGCCCAAGGACAGACATTCCAAGTCCTAGGCCATGGTCCCTCACCTAGATTCTTCCAGGGTCAGCCCTCTGCTTCCTGTTCTCTGGTTCCTCTGCTCCTAAAACTAGTGTTTGCTAAATAACAGCTCTGACTGCCAGGCGTGGGGACACATACCTCTAACCAGAACTGGGAAAACAGAGGCAGGCGAGTTCAGGGCCAGCCTGGTCTACTTACTGAGACCCTCTATCTACCTCAAAAATACTGTGATCCCCTAGAGAAATGTCAGGTTGGGTAGTGAGGGTGGAGCAGGGATTTATTCAGACATAATCTCTGTCTCCTCATCTTCTCCCTGTGGAATGTTCCAGAGGGTGTCACACATTGAGATGACTTCATTTCAAAATGCAGTAAAGTATCAAGAATGACAATTATAAAAAAAAAAAAAAAAAAGAATGACAATTATCCTTTTTGCTGTGTTTGGGTTTGATGTTTCAAGATAAGAAGTCTCTGTGTAGCCCTGGCTGTCCTGGAACTCACTGTGTAGACCAGGATGGCCTCAAACTCAGAGATCCTCTGGTCTCTGCCTCATGAGTGCTGGGATTAAAGGTCTCTGCAGACACTGCTTGCCTTGACATTTTTTTAGTTTTTTAAATGTTTTATTTTTATTTATTTTATTTATTTATTTATTTTTGCTTTTTGCTTTTGTTTTTCAAGACAGAGTTTCTCTGTGTGGTAGCTCTGTCTGCTGTCCTGGACTCATTTTGTAGACCTGGCTGTCCTAGCCTCGAACTCATGCAGATCAACCTGCCTCTGCCTCTTGAGTGCATGGGGTTAAAAGCATACACCACCACTCCCGGCTTAAATGTATTTTTTTAAGGCCTCCAGAAAGCTTTATCAACTCTTGGCTGCTTGGAATCTACTAAAATCAGTTTAATTATTTTACCTTGGGGAGTTCACAGTCTATGGTCCCCGTCAAACAGTTACTCCAGAAGGTCATGCAGAGTGGCCGCGAATGCCCCTTCGTAGCTGGGACCAACCATATCTGCAGCTCCCAAAAGCTACTTCAACTTGGAAGGCCTGTCTTTAGAGGAGACAAAAGGAAGAGAAACAGGGGTCAATTGGTATGTTGCTTCTAGGAGTAAAATAATGCTTTCTACCATTATGCCTGCAGCTTCAGGCCCACAAATGAACTCTTCCTTATCAATAATGTTTGCCGGGGGCATGGAGGATTCAATATTCATTACCTAGTCACTTGCTAGTTCACACAATATAGACAAGTTTCTGCATATATATGTGTGTGTATGTGTGTGTGTGTGTGTTTGTGTTTGCACATGCATGTAAGCATATGTGTAATCAGGTGTGCAAGAATGTGTGTGCATGCCCATGTGGGTGCCAGAAGACAACCTCCCATGTTGTTCCTCAGGTGCCATCTTCATTTTTCAAGGTCTCTCAGTAGCCTGGAACTCTTTAAATAGGCTAGAGTGGCTAGCCAGTGAATCCCACTGTCTTCCCCTCCCCAAAGCTAGGATTACAAGCACCATGCTACCACATGAAGTCTTGTTTGTTTGTTTGTTTGTTTGTTTGTTTGTTTGAGGCAGAGTTTCTCTATGTTACCTTGGTTGTCCTGGAACTCTTTCTGTGTAGACCATGCTGGCCTCGAACTCACAGCAATCCATCTGCCTCTGCCTCCCGTGTGCTAGGGTTAAAAGTGTGCACCACCACTGCCTGGTGAGGCTTTTTGTATCTGTAATGTGGGTTCTAGAGACCTATTTCAAGCCATTCTTCATCAACTGATCCCAGCCCAACACAACACAGATTTAAAATAGGAATGTTCCCAGAAGCACAGCCAGTCAATTTTGACAGAGGAACCCAAATCTTTTAAGATACAACGCCGCTTCCTCCTCCTTCCTCCTCCTCCTCCTCTTCTTCCTCCTCCTCCTCCTCATTTCATTGACCATTGGAAAAAAAGAATTTAAAACAATTAGTCCTGAAGGGTATACAATTTGCTAGAGCTCACAGCAGAGTTCATAGTCAGTATGAAAATTTGACTCCCTAGATTTGGGTGATTGACACCTGGAGATGATGCTAGGCCATCTTCAAGGCTCCTTTTTGGAAAAAAAAATGTTAATGGGAAGCTCACAGAAAAGGTCTTTTTGACATAACTCATTATATCAAGTTATAAGAACTTCATAGTAAGTTCATAGTTAACACTCACCCCCCCCCCAAGTGCACCAGAACTTTTCTGCCTGATGGAATCATTAAGGAGGAAGAGGAGGAGGAGGAGGAAGAAGAGGAGGAAGAGGAAGAGGAAGAGGTGGAGGATGAGAAGGAGGAGGAGGAAAAGAAGGAAGAGGAGGAGGAGGAAAAGAAGGAAGAGGAGGAGGACAAGAAGGAAAAGGAGGATGAAAAGGAAGAGGAGGAGGAAGAGGAAAAGAAGAAAGGAGGAAGAAGAGGAAGAGGAGGAGAAGAGGAGAGGAGGAAAAGGAGGAGAGGAAGAGGAAGAGCAAATAACTGAACTATTCAAGAGTAGAAAAAGTGCTTGCTGAGCACGCGCAAAGCCCTAGGCTCAGTCTCCGGCAATGTGTAGAACAGAAAACACAATTCCAAAACAAAGCCTTCTGAAAAGCAAAATGGACTCTAGAACGCACAGCTTTCCACACTGCTGAGTGAAATATGCCCTTCCCATGGTACATAGAAAAACAATCACCTGCACTAATAAATTCACGGCTATGGTACTTAATAAATATGGCACTGCAAATATCAAAATGATTTCTGAAATGCCACCTCGCTACTTTGGAATCCTCATGAACCCGTTATAAATGCACCACTGGGCCCAAGGGAGAGGTCTTTCTTCTTTAGACAATTCAAAGACAATCTCCCCAGTTGATGGGAGAACCTTTCCGGTGATGGACTTCAAGACCAACCCCTTTGAGGGTCACGGGAAACAAAGAGTGTGCCAGGAACAATCCACTCCACAAAAGGAAAATGGCTTTGAACAGCTGCATAAATATGAGTTACTCGGGATGTTCATGTCCCAGGTCTTACAATTTTATAAGGCATCTTTGTTGTCATGTCTACCCAAGGGCACAACATGACCTTCTGCTATTGGAAAGCAATGCATCACATAATCTATCAGAGCCAGCTCTCCTTAGGCAGGAAACAAAGGGGACCTTTCCTGACTAATGCTTATGTTGTTTTCTTCACAGAGAAGGAACCACTGAGCATTCTGTTTTCAATACAAAATCAAACAAACAAACAAATGGCACTGTTGGTAAAGAGCTATGCAATAGTTCACATGCCAGACAACGTAGTGTGAGTTTAATCTTAGGATACAAGGTGACTCGTTCTGTCCGATTTTCTGTACCTTGGGCAAGTTCTGGAAAATGATGAACTCTTCCTCCTAAACTTCACCAGGATCAAGACCACCAGGTCACCACGCTGCAGTGACGCCAACCATGAAGCAGCTCTTTTTGTAAACCAGGCTGGCCTCAAACTCACTAAGGAGCCAATGATGACCTTTAACTTCTGATCCTTCTGCCTCCACTTCCCCAATCGATTACAAACACGCACCATCAAAGCCAGTTTTATGTGGTGTTAGGGAGCAAGTCCAGAGCTTCTGCGCTTGCTAAGCAAGCACTGTACCAACCAAACTACCCCCCTAGCCAACACCACCATTGCCATCAGTCAGTTTCAAAACTCATTTATTTTTAAAGAGTTTCCAGAATCATCAGTGACTAAAGACACCAGACACATCGAAGCTAAGATGTTTAAAAATGTTTTACGGCGCCTGGTCATTCTCAGAATGCACTAAGAAGACACAGACGACATTTGGATGCTGGGCTGCGCTTTCATCTCTCTCCTGACACGGTGGCATTCTACAGAGGCAGGTGCTTTTCTACAACAAGAGAGGAGGACGTCATTTCATGTTTCCCAATGCTGAGAAACTTTGAGGTTTCCGGGCAGAAGAGACTATTCTTCAGATGTTTAATTTATTTCCGTGTTACACAGCAAAGAATGCTGCCTGCCCTTGATTTCTTATCAAGGAAATAGAGAGGCTGCGCCTTTCTGTTCTCTTGATCTACCCGCCTTCCCTGTTAGCGGGGTGAGCTCCCGGGGGAGTGGTTCTTTCTGAAGGTAGCTGCTCACTTGGCGGAGGCACTTTGCGGGCACCTCCAGCCACCCACGTGCCAATCCTTCCCCATCCTGAGGGTTTTTTGTTTTTGTTTTGTTTTTGTTTTCCATTCTTAAAACCTACGACATAGACATGCACCTGTTTTTTGTTTGTTTGTTTGTTTGTTTGTTTGTTTGTTTTAGGGCAACGGGATGGGGCCTGAAACTTAGACAAAGTCAGGTGTTAGGGGCATTTGGAACATAAATACTCAGCTTTGGTTAAGAAAATTATCTAGATCAGAAAGACCAATCACACACACACACACAGCCCAAGAAAAAGTAAGTATGATCTGAATAAAGCTGAAGAGGTATCACACACTGGGCCTTAAGCAAGGACAATGAATTCCTCATCATCCCCAGGATGAGCCGTGTACACATAGACAGCTGTAAAGGGCGTTGCTTTGACAATTACAACATCTGAACAGAGGATGGACAGCCCAATGCTGAATCAACATTCAAACCCCTCATTCAAACTCCTTATTTTGGTTATATTGCAGTTTCAGAAAAATTCCTCTCTCGCTGAAAATATGCTTTGAAATATTAATATATATTAATATATATGTATATATATTAAGGGATAAATACCTCTAACTCATTTGAAAATAATCCAAGGAAAAGAAAGAAAGAAAACAGAGAGAAGCTAGGAATGGGGGGTGCATGCAGGAGGGAGGGAGGCAGGGTCTGAGGGACGGTGAGGAGGAAAGAATGAATGAGTGAGTAAATGAATGAAGGAGCACAAATCAGTGAGCAGCGGTCCCTGGTGGGCGGGGGAGGGAGTCCGTGGGAAGGCTTTGTGCTGTTCTTTCAACTTTCCATTGTCAGAAACATCAAAATGAGGCACACACTTGAAAGGCTTCCATTTATCAGACGCGTTAGAAATGACTGACACTGTAATTAGCTTTCCTAAGCAAGGGGAGTCCACAGCTTGAACGCTGGAGCTAATCCTCCAAACCCCCCAAGGAGGCTGACTTGTTTTAGTGTTTAAAACTCTTACTGGGCCAGCGAGATGGCTCAGTGGGCAAAGACACTTGCTGCCAAGCCTGATAGCCTGAGTTTGATCTCTGCAACCCACATGGAGGAGAGAGAGAACTGGCTTGACCTCTGCCCTCCAGGTGCACACTGTGGTATTATATATATATATATATATATATATATATTAGTATTTGATTAAATAAATAAATGTTAATGCTAGGCATGGTCTGTAGTACCAGCACTGAGAAAGTGGAGACAGAAGGGTTACATGTTCAAGGACATCCTCACTACATAATGACCTCTCCAGGCTAGCCTGGGCTACATGACAGTTTATCTCCTCTGTCCCTGACCCTCCTAAAAAACAGACTCTTACATAGGGCCTACTATAGATCAAACACCCAAATACTGTATTAAGCATTTTAAAATATTAACTCCCACTGGATACCGTGGTGCGCATCTTTAATTCCAGCTACTTGGCAGAATAAGACAGTTGTATCCTAGGTTCTAGGCTAGCCTGGACTACTCCTAAGACTCTGTGTTAAAGCAGAATTAGAATTGACATAGGGGCAGTTCAGTGGCAGATTATTTTCCTGGCATGAATAAGGCCCTTCCTTCAACACACTGTGTTGCAAAACAAGCTAATGAATTAATAAGCACATTCATTTAAAATTATGGCTTTTTTATTTTTGTTCCCTTGTGGCATGGAAAAGGATGAGAGACTTGACCAATGTCACTCAGCTAAGAAGTACATGAGCTAAGATTCGCATTCTAGCTATCTGTCACCAAGATAGCTAATGTCTGAAATCTAACTAGACTTACTAATACATTCCCAAAGCCTGTGCAGCATGTCCCATGCATTTTAAGTCCACCAAAAATCAAGCCAGTTTTCGTTGGCATCTGAAGACACCAACCCACAGCCTCTGAGACTCAGGGTACAGTGACTTCATCAGCAGACTCCGGATTGGTTCTGTAACGGTTTATAGGATCTCTACATGTCAGTTGTGCTCTGTCTTAAAAGGAAGGTGGCAGGTCAGGTTTCTGATGCATGAAAGGTTCCTGAAAGGCAGCTAGCTCCAAACCCAAATGAAGGTGAACCCTGCAAAGACTATATGGTCTGAACCACCATTTTATCAAACATGTGAAAACAGCCACGCTGCGGATCAGAACCCTCAAAGAGTTCGGTGGAAGCACCCCAGCACCAAGTGGCCTGCATGAAGACTGAATCACTTCTATTGTCTTCCATAATGGAATCCAGCACCAACATGAAGCCAAAACAAATAAGTAGTGACATTTTCTCTATTCTATATATGCAATTATGTTTATTACCTGACACAGTAATAAACACACAAGAGTCTAGCAAGGCAGAATCGTCCTTAGTTACAAGTCAACCATTCAAATTGCCTTTCCTGCGAGCCACTGGTGGGGAAGGTCTCCAAGGGCCTCTTGCATCAGCACCACAGTGGTAAGGACACATCATTAGCTGTTTACAGAATCACCACCAGATCTGCTCTGACCTCCAGGGCTGGTATCTACAGGGATGGCCAGGTGGCTTCTACTCACAGCTCTTAGGTACCAGGTGCAAGGCAGAATAATGCTAAGCCAGTGTTGTTGAGAGGCAAGATGCAGCAGAGTCTCCAAGCATGCTAAATCATTCTTGCACACTTGTTCCCACTCAAGACAGAAGATGACGGAGGTGGAAAAAGAGTTCACAAATATTATGAACTGTTATGAAATGCTATGAAGATAAATAGTTCATAAAACTTCAGTTTGGGGAGCACAACGGGGTCTTATATGTAGAATAAGGGTGGGGCCTACAGTCTTAGTGACAAGTCTCACCAGTAACTACGAGACACTCTGGAAGGGGACCTGCCCACACAGAAGGACCCATCAGGCCCCCAGACAGAAACTAGAAGGGATGTTTCCATTTCCAGTTGCTTAAAAAAACGACTGCCTTGGATGTCGTTGCTGATTTGCCGCTAATACATGGCTAGTGAAACGTTTCTCTGGTGAATTTATTCTGAAAGAAAACAGGAGTTAATGAGTTCCTGGGGCTAAAGCACATGCTGATGGAAGTCACAGGTTGCTGGTGTTTTTGACCAGTGTGTTACAAGTGGCGTCTCACGGCCGAAACCTCCATCAAGCTCTCGTTTAAGATTATCACATGATGCATGGAATGACCTCGCCAGCAAAATGTGGGCATCATCTACATTAAGGCAACCTACTTTTCTGCCAATATGTGGTAGACACATGCCACAAATTGCCTTTTTATAGCTCCCTTAAAAACATCAATGAAGAATTTACTACTGGATCATTTTACAACATACTAAAGCACACTGTAAATGAGCCATTAAAGACAATAACTGGTGTCTATTAAAAATTAAAGAATTTTATAAATGGCATTTTAATTTCACATGTTATCAATACCTTCTGTTCTGAATGATGGGGTAGAGTTCTTGCTGAGGGCTCCTCTAATTGGAGCTGAGTTTAATTAAATATACATGCCACGTCCCTCTATGGCTTGTGCTCTGATTTTAAGACCCAAGAAATTCCTTCTGACTAAGCAGCCTCTTCATCCCCATGAGGTGATACTCCTTTCTAAAGGAGACAGGACCAGACCTCTCATTTTCATCATTGAGGAAACACTAGTTAGCCCTCAGGTGACCACAAGAAACACAAAGCAGCTACTCTAAGCAACAGTGCTGCAGTGGAGGCCAGAACACATGAAACAGCGGAATCCGATGAGTTATATAAAATAAAATGCACTCACGAAATCCAGTGTCAACCAGCACAGCTGCACAGCCCGCCATCCAAGAGAAATTAGCCAGGTCTGGTGCTAAGCAAATATGACCGGTAATGGCAATTTAGCCATAAATCTCTCAAGGCCCAATTATCCTCAGTGCAGAGGCTTGAGTCCTTTTAATTAGACTAGTCTTTAATTGGAAATGTTCCTCTCATTTTTCAGATAATCAAAACAGAGTGACAAGGATTGTAGCTACCATCACAAAAGATCAGCGTAGCATGGAGGTGGCCTGTGAGTTACCAACTCAGAGCATAATCCAGAAACCGCTTGATGTGATGTGATCTACACGAAGCTGTGTGTGTAAGTACCTTTAACAGTACCCCTGCTGTGGTGTGTCTTCCCGGGGGGTGGGTGGCAGACTGCTGACAAAACTGACATGTGACCCTCCAAGACAAATGATGTGTTACTGCCCCTCCAATACACACACACACACACACACACACACACACACACCATACTCTCCAGGACAGCTACTCTGCCTATCACAGGACTTAAATATGTGTTGTTTATAGGGTAGGCCTCTCCCTCAAAAAATGAGCAGCAACTTGACCATGAAGTTTCTCCAAACTCCTGTCAATTAATAGAATTTTACTAAGAGCCCAGTCAAGCGCCTTCTAGCCTCAGCATTGTTTAAGAGCAGTGTGTGTGACTCGGCTTGAAAGACATTCTTGGACAGACTCTCAAGATAAATTCAGGCAAAGCAGGATGGCATAGCAAGACAAAGCCCATTGCAGACAATATTGGCCACTTTAATCCATTACTGGGATAAAGGCTTCTTAAAGGCTTAATCTAAACCTATATTAAATGTTCAATGTTAAATTTATCTTTCGTTAGACAAGCGCGCCCTCTTGTGGACAAAGAAAGGAAGTGCATTGCCTGCTAATGTTGACTGCTAATCGGTACTTTTATTATAATACACTTTAATGTTTAATAAAGAATACAAATAAATATCCTTAAGTAAATATAAGATGTAAATAGACTTGCCATCTGAAAAAGCTAAATCAATAACCAATCGCTTATAATGAAATGGTAATTATTTCTAACTCCTACCCTACTAAATACAAGTGTCACATGATGCTATATTTTCTGCTTCTCCCTGGTACCTTTAAAACGCAATCCCAGCAACAGTCTATCAAGGTTCCTGAGCTACTGAAAGCTGTTCAAAACACTTGCATATACTGACCGTGAACTTGATTCACACACTGTGCGAGGACATGCTAGGAAGATTAGGAACAAAACTGTCTCCCCAGAAGTGGCCATCTGACCGGAGACCACACACTTGCATGGAACCACTGAGAGGATAGTCCATCATAGTGGCGGTGTCTTTGGGGGGATGGTGAAAATTAAGACCTGACCCCTGCATAATCAGTAAGGCCCTCAGAGATCCAGGGAAGAGTACAAGAAAGATGAGCCTTGGGGCTTGTTTACTGCTTGGTCCCTCTGAAGGGGAATGGTCTTCTCATTCTGGTTTGAACTGGAATAGAGACAGGATACAGGGTGGCAAAGCAAGCGGGGCAGGCACCACTCAAGTCACACAGTCCTCCACATCTCAGCTGTGTGGTCAACAGGCCACTTCTGCACGAAGTGCCCTCTTTTGTTTATTTGGCTTGGTCTTTGATTTTTCAAGACAGGGCCTCTCTATGTAATCTTTGACCATCCTGGACCCACTTTATAGACCAGGCTGGCCTCGAACTTATAGAGATCCACCTGCCTCTGCCCCTGCCTCGCAAGTGCTGGGATCAAAGGTGTATACCACCACACCCAGCTTAAGTAGCTTTTCTTATAAGAACCTTGTGCATAGAGGAAAGACCCAGTCCTGGGAGTCCTGCAACCTGTGCCCCAGCACACAGGGACAGATGCCCTGGTAAACAAATTGAGGAAGTTGCTGCAGCTGGGAGAATTCTAGAGAAAGGGGGATCACAACGGTACTGGGCATGGGTAGAGAAGGCTGCTGGGACTTGGTACTTTGGGATGGTCTGGCATCTCTATGAAGGTACCTCAGCATCATGATGGTCACGTGACCTAAGGAGGAGGAAAAAAGCAACCACAGTGGGTTCAGGAACAGTAAGGCAGCCAAAGCAGAGTGAGCAAAGAGGGAGGAAGTACATCAGAGTGTACATAAGAAGGACACAGAGGAGCTCAAGTAGCCCAGGCTGGCCTCAGACTCACTATGTAGCCAAAGATAACCATGAACTCTTGGTCCTACTGTGCCCCACCACCACCACCAAGGGGATTACAAGCATTTGCTACCACATCCTCGCCAAGCACTCTAACAAATGAACTACAGTTTGGTTCCAAGTGCGACATGGGAGTATAGGAGAAAAGCCCGCCCCATCCCCCAACCCTACATTAACTCTCTATAAGACCACGATCTGTCTCATAGTATATCAGCAGATCTACCTATGACCTCAAGACGTGAGCCCCACCACCACATGGCTGATTTTTAGGTACACCTTAAGATCTCAACAAAAGAACCAGGGGATGCGTTTGGCCAGCTGTCTGGGAAAAGGGAACCAATGAAGCCAGGTCTCCATGCTAGGGTCCTTGTATATGCCTGCTGGATACCTCCATCCCTCAAAGGAAAGGCAAACTAGGAAACTACCCATGGGGCTCAAGCCCAGGGTCAGGGTGCCAGAAGCACTGGCTTTTATCTGACGGAGGTCTTCTATCATACATTCTTTCCTCTCTTCCCTTCGGCTACCAGGAAGCTCGGCGCCATTTTACAGTCCGTTTGCAGTAGGTGAGTAGGGACTTTTGTTGCGGTGCATTGTGCACTCAGCTCTGCCTTCTCTCCCCTTCTCCCTCTGCCTGGATGCTCTCTGGGATCTGCTTGGATGGGGACATTAACAAGGTGCCATATGCACGAACTGAATGAGTTCAGCTCATCAGCATCATCATCATCATCATCCACTGACGCCCCTTGCCTCTACCCACCCACAAGATAAAATGTCCACTGTGACAGGGCTACGAGGGGAGAGAGAACTATTTCCAAACAACAAACTGCTTGCTGCAAAAGCTAGGCTGCGCGGGCCACACAAGCAATGAGCATCCCCGGATACAGGGATGATGTCCTGAGAGACGGAAAGACTGTGAGGGCTGTGATGAGGGACTGGTAGGGTGTGGAGAAAGGTAAATAAGAAACTGAGGAAGAAGACCGGTGCTCGCAGTCCAGAGAGCAAGAAGACGACACGATAAACAGGAGCCCAGGTAGACAGGGACCTCAAGGACATACATTTGACAGCCTCAGGAGAGATCAATCTTGGCCAGCAGTAATCAATAACCAATCACTTTCCGCAAGATTAAGATCAACACATTGTGTATGCTGCAGGAAAGTGTTCACAGGCCCCCAGGGAGTATTGTGAAGCCCTAGACACTGGCTTCATGGCCTGTTTAAGAAGAAAAGGGAATCAAAGAGCTATTGTTACAATGGATGAGCTGCAGAAATAAGGGTCACACATGGTACTGTGTGGCATTTGGTCCTCAGAACAACACTAGAAGGCAGTGGGTTCTTGCTGTTGTGTTTGTTTTTATTGAAATTCCTACTGAACAGAGGAGATGAAAATTAAATCTACCTACTCATGTATAGACCCCAAACCAAGCAAGAGACTTAGGATTTCAAACTAGCATTAAGGGTGTGCCACCTGGGAAGAAAGAGAGGGGGGGGAGGGAGGGAGGAAGGGGGAGAGAAATAAAATAGAGGTAAGGGGAGAAAGGAAAGGGGGTTGAGATAGAAAGGGAAGGGCTGGGCCAAAGACTTTGGAAGTCGGATGTGTAGACCACACTAGAAGTCTGGCTTGGAACCCCTGGCTCTAATTGGAGCCCCTGAAAAAGATGGAGTTCTTGCAACATTAGGCCATGATGATGGAGGAAGACGCTCAAGCATCTCTAACTTTACATATGCAACCTTTATAAACAGATGAACTGCCCATCAAATACTCCTGAGACACTGGGGGGCCCTGGAGCTCTCACTGGAAAAGGCCCTTGGCATTCCCAGAAGATCCCTTAAGCAAGCCCCTCCTGGGGCCTGGCACCCTTGTCCCATGTCAGACTTGGGGGGGCCCATTCCCCTTACTCTCGTCTCAAAGCAAACCATTTCCAGGTTCTGTCGCGTGGCCAAGTTTTTAACCGAAGATATTTTCTTTGCTCTTGACCTAGTTCACAACAAAAATTTTATTGTAAACATCTGGGGGGCAGCAAGGTTGCTCTGGGGTTCAGCCACCCATGCAAATTCAACACAAGCCAGGTGATACCTCCTCTTCCCAGAATGCGGAGTTAGGACTAGGCAACAGCCTGCTGCTTAGAGCTAAGTAGTAGAGACGAAAAGTACATTTAGGAAGGATGGGGTGGCCTCTTCCCCGACTCACTCACCCATGCAGGACAACAAAGAAACTGACTTTGCAGAGACAAGGCTGTCTTGGGTGCACAAAAGCCCGAAATAAGATGGGTAAGCAGGATCCGGGTCCCTAAAGGTCATTTCCCAGTTCCCAGACTTCTCTCACTCCATCTGTGCACTTCCTTTCCACTCTGTGATAACTTCTTTAGCTAGTAAAAGTTCAATAATAATTCTCACCTTTGCTAGGCTTTGCTGGAGTGGGTTTTTTCCCAAATGAATATCCCATTCCATAGACAGGGAAACTGAGCACCATCACACTCAACAGCCAGTCATACAACAGTGAAGTTCAAATGAGTTAAGGCAGGAAAGCTCCGTATGAAACATGCCTGAGCCACTATGAGCTAGAATTAGCAACAGCGGCAGCCACTGCTACTTCTGCAACCAACCAATGCCTGGCTGTGCTCCAAGGGCCTTCATTTCATTGTCCCCACACTCTGAGAAAGGTGGCCCCACTGTTACAGAGGAGAGTTGGACATAGCAGAGACATGGCTTGTGCATGGTCAGCTATCAAGAGGAAGGGCTGGGCTCTAAACCTACACTCCAGCATCTGCCTGCTGAGGAGGGGCTGGGCTCTAAACCCACACGCCAGCATCGGCCTGCTGAGCACTAGGAACAAGACCTTTTTCATATGCCACAGTGTGTTTTCTGTAATAGCTGCAGTCACTCCTCTCTCTAACTGCAAACAAGACTGTTTTCCTGTCAGAACCTGAACCATTTCATCTCCCAATCACACACACACACACACACACACACACTAGTGTAGTGGTTTTCAGCCTTCCTAATGCGGCAACCCTTTAATACAGTTCCTCATGTTGTGGTGACCCCGCCCCCCAACCATAAAGTTATTTTGTTGCTACTTCATAACTATAATTTTGTTCTGAATTGTAATGCAAATATCTGTGTTTTGCAATGGGCTTAGGAGGACCACTGTGAAAGAGTCATTGGACCTCCAAAGGGCTTGCGAGCCACAAATTGAGAACCACTGCTCTAGTGGGCCACTCACTGTCTTCGGGATTTCTGCCTCTGTTTATATGTCTTTGTATTGGAAGCAACCGTGACCTGGCTGGACACTGACACACAACACGCCCAAACAAGACACCAGCTTGTCCATCCCAAACACCATGCACGGGGTGATAATCAGCAAACCAATCTTGCCTGAGAAAACCTCACACACCAAGTTAGGAAAATCACTTTCCAAAGTATTTTCAATCTAATAAGTAATTTCAGACATCGTTGGTTCTTCTGATCAATGGTCATTTCTGTAATAGATTAAAGGAAGTGGGGGGAAAAACCCAAGGGTGGAAATCCTGAGAGAACTTCCCCACTTCCTTACTCGTATCTAGCCTGAAACGGTGACAGACGCAGTGTGTTCACTCAGTGCACACTCCCCAAGCCTTTCTGGGAAGCCAGATGCTGCAGGTCACAGACTCCCCACCACACAGGAGCTCAGCACAAGCTTTGAAGGATGCTGGGTGTGGGGAGGTGGGAAGGGGCAGGTGCTAATGAGGACAGGAACCATCAGTCTCAGAGCAGCCTGAAGCTGAGGTCTTTGAGTAGAATTCAGAAGCCCATGAGCCTGCACGAGAAAGGAAATACAGTAGCATTGTATCTCCCCAAATCTCTCTTTGAAGTTCATTATTTCCTCCTATAGTAAATGTTGACAATAATACATACCTGTGGGTATCGAACAACTGGTTACAAACAGGAGCCATGGGTAGTTTCAGTCTCCTTACAGTTTATCACTAACACCTTCAAATGCATGCCGGTCAGCAGCCTGACAGTCCCCTAGGAATGGACCTGCTGTCCCCCTGTGTGCCCTGGGCCCGGATACCTGAGCCTCGTGTTCTGTATCACACAGCCCTTCAGTGTTTTCACCGCTGAATTCCTGCACCGCTGGCTTTCTCTGGAATCTGATGCATTTGGGAGCCAGGGTGATGGCTCAGCAGGTAAAGCCCCTGCTGAACAAACTTGAGGCGTTTGGATCTCCAGCGCACGTGTGTGTGTGGGCGTGTGTGTGCGTGCGTGCATGCATGCGTACATGCGTAAAAGCCAGGCAGGGCAGCGGACACCTGTAACCTCAAGCTAGAAGATGGTGGGGTGGGAGACAGGTAGAGCCCTCGCCAGCCAGCCCAGCCAAAGTGGTGAGTTTCAGTTTCCACCAAAGACCCTGACTCAAAAATAAGTGAGTGAGTGAATGAATGAAGGAATAAAGACACCAGACAGTGACTTCTGACATATGTGTGTGTGCACACATGAGCAAGGGCACCAATACACTAATACACACACACACACAAACACAACTCTCATACTCACACCCACAAAACATAATATTTGGGAAAGCTAGGTGCGGTGTCACAAGTTCGAGGCCAGCCTTGGCTATATAGTGTGTTCCAGGCCAGTATACACTGCAGGGTAAAACAGAAGAACCAGGCTGCTGAGATGGCTCAGCGAGCGAAGGTACCTGCCACGAAGCCTGGTGGCCCAAGTTTGATGCACAGGACCCTCGCGGCAAAAAGAGAAAATCATGTCCAGCAACTTGTCTTTTGAACTACACACACACATACACACACACACATCATCATCATCATCATCATCATCATCATCATCATCATCATAATAATAAAATTTCATTTTAATAAAAGAAAAACTTTTGATCAACAAAATAGCAGCCATACTTCAGCTTTGCTGAATCTCCAAAGGGAACCACGGTACATCACACACAGAAAGGGTTAAAGAGCCCCCCATTCAGAAGTTGCAAGCCTTTTATTTATTGTATCTAGGCTGCTCTCTTCTCCATTCTGTAAGAAGCCTCGAAGTTAACCAGCAGATGATGTAATGATTTCTATGTAAGACATTAACTTGTCACAAAAGCACCAGTTAACTGTTGCAGTGCTTTTTGGATGGGGAAAAAAAGCCCATGCACAATTTGTCCTGTACAGAGTCCCATCGTTTCAAGTGCCTCTTGCAGCCACTCTCCTGTAATGTATTCCAACTTGCAAGTGTAGAAATGGCCTCATTATCCCCACAGAGGTCCTTTAGAAAGTCTGTTTCAAAGCGAGCACCTCAGAAAGTTAGCCCGCAGTTGGAAAACTAGCGCTATAAATACACATGGCCCAGGAAAGCAACACGGGCTTGACTTCATGACTGCTTCTTCAAGGAGGAAACCGGGAGAGTGTGAGGCCGGCGGGCTGCCGGGTGAAACAGCTGTGAGAGAGGAGAGCTGAAGACTCTAAGATCTTCAGGATGACGAGGGTCAGAGGCCCAAGAACAAAGAGACCCTTGTCATCCTGAAAAGAGGCAAAGAAAATAAGCAGGCAAATGTTAACAGAGAGATTGACAAAAAGCTCAGAAGTGACTGCGGTGCTGGCTAGGATCAAAAAGACCAGGGACAATGGTGCCAAATCATTGGTACTGAGGGAGCCGTGGTATAGGTCTCCCCAAAGCAGAGCCTCACACAAGGATGTGGAAAAGAATGCTTCTTAAGGGTGACGCTAGCAAGATGGCTGGATTCCACCAAGCTTCCTCACAAGAGCAGAGACGCAGAATGTTCTGCCAGAAGCTGTCTATTCACCAGCTGTACCCCACCTAACATGGAGGGCTTCCCTCAGGAGCATTCACTTCCGGTTTAAAGGAAGTAAACTTCTGGACTGCCTGTGCTAGCTTGCCACTGTGTGAGAGGCGGCCCCATGAGAAAGGTAGGAAGATGCTGGGTGACTTCTAGGACCAGAATGGGACCTGCTGGCCTTCGTGTTTGTCAAAATCTGTAAGTATTTAGAGATGTGCCATGAGGTAACAGAAGTCTTTCCTACCCACAAATGTGGACCCTAAGCTTTTTCCTTCTAGCAGATCTTCCTCAGCATTCAATTTGTAAGACTCACTTACTCACCATGTAACTCTTAACCCCAATGTATGCTACGCACTGGAGCATTGTAGTGAGTAAGCCAGGAGAGTTCTCTTCTGTCTACAGATCCTATAGTTTTTTTTTTTAAGTTAAAATATAAGATATTGATTGTTAAAACAGGAGATAAAACAATAAGGATAACAAAGGGGAAAGGCAGAGAGGGTGGTTAGGCAACAGAAGTCAAGGGAAGTCACTGGAGTTGTTGGAATCTATTGGGTGAGACAGCCATGAATCACATGGAAAAGGAATGCTGAGGCAGGAAACAAACCCTAAGGTTCTAGGAGCAATGATCAGACATCAGGGCAGCCTCCTATGAGGGGAGGAAATGGAGCTCATAGGAGCTTACAACCTGGAGATGCCAAACCTCTGTGGCAGTTCCTATTGAGATGCTAATGTGCCCTGTATGAAGCACAGGGGCCTCTCTTCCAACAGGCTTCTAGGCAAAACAAAGGTGGGTGTGTGTGTGTGTGTGAGAGAGAGAGAGAGAGAGAGAGAGAGAGAGAGAGAGAGAGAGAGAGAGAGAGAGAGAGAGAGAGAAGTGTTCTTGCTAAGTTATCCACATATTGCTGAACCCCAGAATTTTTTTTGTCTTACACAGCGTCAAAATCTCAAACTAGATTCCTCTGTAATAAATCGGCGATGGCACAGGGGCAGCCGGAGGTGCTCTATGCTATCTGGGTTTCTCTATGCTACATCAAACTATGGCTACAGATAGCATAGAACAGAGCAGAGGAACAAGCAAAGGGAAGCTTCTATGATGCCAAAAGAGAAAAGGACCAGAAAGAAGTTGGCATGATGCCAAGGATGGAAAGGCAAGCACGCTGTGAGCCTCTCTGGCTCACCCCAGTCACTTTTCTCTATATTCTTCTGTGTTGATGGGACCGAAAACAAGCTGCCCTTACATCCAGAGTATCTTTAAAAGGTAATATATCAACCTGAAGTAGAGAAGGAACAGGAAGTATAATAAACGTGTGTGACATCACACACACAGTAGGTCAGTCTTGAAGCCAATGTAGTCAAGATACTACTCAGTGTAACCAGTGTCCTCCTCAGAAAGGCAAACATGGTGTTCTCTCCCTCTCTCTCTCTCTCTCTCTCTCTCTCTCTCTCTCTCTCTCTCTCTCTCTCTCACTCTCACTCTCACACACACACACACATACACACACACACACACACACACACACACACACCTTTATACTCTGATACACGAGAAAAACAAGTGCTGATGTCACAAGTCCCTCCCTGGGCGTTACACCTAAAGCCCTCAGCTGAGGGCTCTCTGATTTCATATTTGGAGCCTTTTTGTCTGAGAAAACTTGGTATGCAAATGAGAGCAGCCATAAAAAAGCTTTTCATTTATCATTATCTAGCAAAACCATGTCAGAAACTTGTAACATGCACTAACTTGAGTGAATCTTGCAATGGCCTTCTGAGACAGAGACTTCCTTAAAGCCAAACACAGAAAGGTCCGGACTCCATAGCGAAGCTGGGATTCAAACCTGCAAGGGTCCAGTGCTAGCTAGCATCCCTCTATGGATGCCAAGCTGTAGGTATCTGTTAAATCAGTGGTACCCAGAGCTCTGTCTTAGTGATAGAGAAGATCTTGGACCTTGTATAGAACTTATTGCCCACGAAAAACCAGTTTCCAGATTTCATTATACCCAACATGAGTTTCACTAATGTGATTCCAGCCTAGCGGGGGACAAGAATATGAAAGAAAGAAAGTTTGAAAGAATTGATCTTCCTCTAATTCCACCACAGCCAAAGCAATTAATGTGCCTTGTCCAAAGAGAAGGTGGAGGCTAAGATAGGTACCCACTGTCACTCCCAACATAATAGCTTTCTTTACAGCCAGCTCCCTTTAAGTCATCTGTTTGGGACAATGCCTCAGTCTTCAAATGAAAAGTCGCCTGTCTTCTGATATGCATGTCAAGAAGGAAAAAGGGCTGGGATGAGCTGAGCCCAGCAGAAAATGAGAAGGGCGACAATGGGGCTATTTTTGTTATGCTCCAAGCGAGGGGAACAACAGAAACACATGGGTCTCGGGGCTGGAGAGCAGTGTGAAGCTACGCGGTGACAGCCAGTAGGATTGCTCAGTACACACTGTCCGTTTGTGTTCATCAGGAAGAATGGGATGTCTTCCACAGAGGGCACAGGGGACACCAGTTAGAGGGAATTGAGGTTCCATCTCTGTGGCCCCAGGAGTCAGTGAGTCTGCCCTCTCTAAATAAGTCCAGGGCTCCTGGCCCTGTTGAATTAAACTCCCGCTTCTCAGGGCAGGAGATCTGTCTGCAGCAGCCAGAGCTTCAGAGAAATGCTGAGGAGTCCCAAAGAACAGGGATCCACCAGCAATTGAAAAACTCAAATCCTGCCAGACAGCGGCCAGGAAGTACCACACCAAACCCAGGCAAAGTCCTCGGATGTAGTGCTCAGAAGCAGGCGCTGGGGATGTGATAGCACACACGAGTCAGAAAATGCTGAAGAGGATGAGGCAGGGGGATTGTGAGTTCAAGGCTGGCCGGAACTATATCCTGGGCTGGAAGTATAGGCCAGTTGATAGACTGCTTACCTACCATGCATGAAGTCCTGGGGTAGATCCATAATACTAGATAAACAAAGAACAGTGGTGCTTGTCTACAATCCAGCACTGGGTGGCAGAGGGGGGAGGTGAAGGCAGGTGGATTGGGTGTTTGAGGCCATCCTTGGTTATGTAGTAAGTTCAAAGCCAGCCTTGGCTACAGAAAACATTGTCTTAAAGTGTGTGGTGTGTGTGTGTGTGTGTGTGTGTGTGTGTGTGTGTGTGTGTGTGTGTGTGTGTGTGTGTGTGTGTGTGTGTAGGGGAAAGGGCCAGGGAGAAGGGAGAAAAGCTGTTGTCTCAGGAGCATTCCTGAAGTTGCGACCTAGCCACTTGCTAGGGCTGGAGGGGCGGGAGAGTGACCGTTCAGCCTGCATGGCTATTTGGTAACATTTGGCATTTCACTCTTGTAACCACAGGACTGAGGGCTTTTAGTTGATTCTGGTAAAAAAAAAAAAAAAAAAAAGCTAATGCTAGTGCCTAGGGAATCACCGCTGTCCCTTTACACACCAAGTCCCCAGCATGTCATTCACTTCTTCAGTCAGTCAGAGACTCTGATAAGGTCCGGCTAACTTAAGGTTAAAAGAGATGATGGTCAACCTTTAAAGTGGATGAATTGGAAGATCCCCTCAAGCCATTGCCTACACCACAGAGCTTTCATATTTAAAAACAGAACTCATTCAGCAGCCACGTACTTCCTCACTGTCATTTCTAGACTTCTATGAGAAGCAGACATTCTACTTGGGGACCAGATCAGTGACTCTCAAAATTTAGCACCAAGAATTCTTCTATAGAGTGAATCAGAAAATGTCAGTGCTCCCCCCCCCCCCGTGTGTGTGTGTGTGTGTGTGTGTGTGTGTGTGTGTGTGTGTACTCACATACACCGTATATTACCCTGAGGCTGGGTCTTTATATTTACCCAGCAAACACTGTGACCAGCTAAGCCACCACCCACCCCTTCATTTTCCTTTAACTCACTTACTTCAGCAACAAATCCCGTGTAGAGCCAGGTTCCACTGCACTACCACAGGCTTCCAAACGTCACTCAAAGACTGATGCAATGATCAGTACTTAACTGTTTAAAAAACACAACCTGCTACTTCCTATGTGAAAACATAGGATGGTTAAGAGTTGGTCTGAAAAATTAGCGCACTTCTAATTCTTCCAAAGGGGTCCAAGTCACACTTCAGCGACTACAGCCCCCGAAAATGCTAAGGGTGCTGCTCACATTCTGAACAGCGTGCTGCCGAAAGCAGACACCAGTGAGGCTTGAGAAGAAAGCAATTATGCCGAGGCAATCAATAAAATGAACTGTAGCGATTAATCCTCCATAATCCATTTTCTTCCTATAGAGGGCTGCACTGGAGTTTCTTAGCAGCATTTCCGAATATCGCTATCATCTCCTTCGTATAAGACAGAAATACCAGAGATGAAGCGGTGATGCTAATTTAGACGCAAACGATCTTACCTAAGACATATGCATTCCCTTTGTGGTTTTGACTGAGAGGGCCGAGGAAGGAGATGGCAACCCATGTCCTGCACTGTGGTCACCAAGGTCCCTGGGCTGGTTCACTGACACCCCTCAATATCCTCCCAGGTGATGGGACTGTCACAGACATGGAAGAAATAGAAATGTAAAAGAGGCTGAAGGGTTTAACTTGCCAATGGCCATATGTATACCCAGACACCCCTCCCAAGCTGAAACTACTGGCTACTCCCTCAAAGTGGAGACCCCCCCTAACACAGAGCACATTTCTGCACTGTAGGATCCCCACACTTCCATTTGCTCAGCAAATATTTAGACGTTTTCTATGTGCAGAACCCCGCCATCCCACTGCCTGGCTTTAAAAATTAAGCAGAGCCCCCCAATAAACAGGAGGGACACACAAAGACAGAGTCTGCATGCGATCTTGCATGAGACGGGAGGAAGGCCACCTCATTACATCAGTTCCTCCCCTAAAGACAGGGCAGGAAGATGACATGAACGGAGCTTTCCAGGGCCAGCATGGGGGTGGGCTGTGAATGTCTGCAGGTTGCAGCTGCCTGGGCTCCAAGCCCTTATTAGTAGTAACAATTTTTACCCATGCAGTGGGCTCTGGTGCCCAGATCATCAGCCCAAGCGCTGTGAAATCATTTCAATTCTCCGCACCACTCCTCTGGGGACATCATACCCCTCCCGTCAGCACTCCTCGATCAATGTTTCATCCGCCACGTTTGAGAGAATCACTGATCCTTCCCATTCATTCTTTGGATCCAGGCTCACAGAACGTTTCCCGCACCCTTTATCCCATTTTTTCACCTGAAATCATCAGTGCGCGCTGGGAGGAACCTGTCCGTCCTTTCCCCCTTCTGTTTGCCACTTTCTAGAACATTAAAGAGAAGCGCACTCCTAAAGGGTAGAAGAGCCAATTTTGCTTCTCAACACCTGCATTGGTCCCTTTAATCATGAAACAACAGGAAGAAAAAAAATAAAAATAAAACTCAAACCCAAAATATCCTTTTGCTTTGACCAGTCCCATCCAATCGGGGGCTTTTTATTTGCTTGCAGAATAGCAGTACATCAAAAGCAGAAGGGTTGGGGCGAAAAGAGGGAAAGCCATGATTAAAAGCCTGCCATAGCTCAAGGACACAAGCAACGTGTTAGCTGCTTGACTTAACTACGGCCCACTAATTAAATGCAAAACAGCGAGTAGCATGAATGTAAAATAAGATGAGCAAAACTATGTGTCGTCCCCCCCCCATAAAGTGTTCTGGTCTTCCCCCCCACCCCCACCCGGACACCCACAGTCTGCTGGATTTTCCTACTCAAACACTTGGGCCAGATGAGCATGCTACCAGCACGCTGTTAATCATCGCTTCCCGGTCTGCAAGTGCCTCCGCACCCGAAGAGAATTAATAACAGGTTCAGCTGCAGGCTGCCAGGCCAAGGTGCAGCTGGCCCCTATTCAAGCCCTCCTGGGCCCATGGCTCTTCACTGAAGCCGCAAGAGATCAAATTCAGTTTTTCTTCTGGGATAGCTTGAACGTTGGAAAGCTCTAAGAAGAACGTCTACAGCAAGGGCTTCTGAAAACCACTGGAGAATAACACCACAGAAGGAAGAAAACCGTGTAGGTGGCTGTTAAACCGTTGGTGGGTTCTAAGTTTTTCCCTAAGGCTCTAAGAAACTAGAGACACTAGGGGTGGGCACTCTGTCCTCCAAAGCACTTCCCCGAGAGAGCTCAACTCTGAAAGGGGGTAGGTACTTAGGATCTGTCACTCCCACAGGGATGAACAAGACATTCGGATAATATTTTCACTTACCAGCCCTAAGCCCACTGATTATAGCAACAGCCAAAATTCAAAGTCTACACAATGGTGCTTACGTATAACAAAAGCGTTCTGCACCCAACACTGTCCTGTAGGATGCTTCCCCTCTGCACCTCATTCTCACCTGATAGCACCTCTGCCTTACGGATGAGGGCCGACCAAAGAGCTCCCTTGTCTGCCAAGGGTTGCGGGGACTGAAGCCAGCGTGTACGTCCAGGCGAGCATCCCCACAGCCAGTTTTTCTGAAGGCCACCGACTTCTTCCGCCCCCTTTCACACCTGCTGGCCCGGCAGGGTAGCCAGATAAAGCTGGCCACGAGGACTCAGAAAGGAACACAGGGAAGGCGACACTGCCAGCCTGGGAAGCCAAGGGTGATGCTCGTTGCAACCCCAGCGCGCTGGAGAGGCAGGGAGACAGGCTTGCTGGACACAGTGGGCTGGAAGCGGCACGGTTTCCTTCAGACCACTGGTTAAAGCAGAGCCTTGGAGCCATGCTGCCTAGGTAAAAGGGTGAGGAGTTACTAAAGCGCAGTTTTCACTGTTGATTGTTTCTCCTGTGCCCTCTCCCCGCCACGTGATCCTGTGGCGTGGTAATCACTTGGAGAAATTGCTTGTTAGTTGATAAACGGTTCAGAGATGTCCTGGCAAGCTACTTCCCCTCACATCCCCCTGGGTGCACAGTAATCCCACCCATGCCAACAGAACAGGAGAAGAGACGGGAAGATCTGGAAAAAACCCTTGGCACACGATAGGCCCTATGTAAGTGGTTACTGTGATCCTCTCTTTTTTTTTTTTAATCATTTCTTACTTCCAGCAAGCTGTAGACCTGACTCCTGATTAGTCTGGGGGGAGGGGCGGGGAACAAAAAAAAACAAAAAACAGAGACATGCAACAGAAATGCACGCTAGCATTTAGCATTTACCAAAATATGCACAAGAGGGTCCCTAGCAGCTTTCAGTATGCATAGCAGCCAGACGTGGAAGGAAGATTAAAAATCCTCCCACATTTAGCACAGGGTGGATAGGAGTGAACCCTTGAAACTGTAGAGTCCTACACCGTGATCATGAACGCCTGCCCCAGGCCACGGCAGACCTGAGCCTACACCTCAGGGAAGAAGGTGCACCCTCAGTTTCCGTTTAAATGCAGCTTCAGAGGAAGAGGTGAGGTCTGCACAGAAAGGCAGGGAGTGGTCACCTGAGAGGAGCGGGTATGAGAAGAGGCGGGCAACGGACCCATGTGCATGCTGGAACTTCTTCTGACTTCCACCTCATGGATTCAGACTATGAGCATATGTAAAAATCCATTAAGCTCCAAACTAGTTAAAACACTTGATGGTACATGAAACCTTGGTTTCTTAAGATGCCAAGGAAGTGTTACCTCAGTACAGTCGGTTTTATGACCTTAGGCCATCCACTCTTTTAAAGGCTGCTTGAAGAGTGGCACCTGTTAGCTATATTGGTTAATCCAGAACACAAAACCTATTACTTCAAACAGTACAATCTTCCCCCCCACCTTTGGTTTTTTGACTCAAGGTTTCTCTGTGTAGCCTTGGCTGTTCTGGACTCACTTTGTAGACCAGGCTGGCCTTGAACTCATAGCGATCCGCCTACTTCTGCCTCCAATGCTGGGATTAAAGGTATGCACCACCACGCCCGGCCGAGACAGTATGATTTTAAATTTGAGACCAAATAAAAGTATATGTCCATAAAAGTATGTAATAAATAAAATAGGGTTTTGTTTGTTGGGGAGGTTGTTTTTTGTTTTTTGTTTTTTGTTTTTTGTTTTTGTTTTTGTTTTTTTTTAACCACAGAGACTGGGGCGATGGCTCTGTGAGTAGAGTACTTGCCTTGTAAGCCCAAGGATCTGAGTCTAATCCTGGGAACTGCTAGGACCTGTGCAAGCTACGGGTGGTGGCCGATAACTGACATCCCAGTGCTGGACATGTGGAGTCAGGCTTGCTGGCCGGCCGGCCTAGCCCGGTGAGCTTCAGAGCAGTGAGAGCTTGTCTCAAAGCAAGCTGGGCAGCTCCTAAGGGATGCAGTCAATGCTTTTCTCTAGCCTCCATAAGCACACATGGTCACACATGTAACACACGCACATACATGCACACACATGTACACACATACACACACACACACACACACGCAGAGGCAGAGGATGTGAGTGAGGTGTGAGAACAGTGTGATCACTGGCACAAGGAGACAAACAGGCCTTCACTCTAGTCTAGGAGAGGGCAGACTACACTCGGAGGCCAAGCTAGGCCCTTTGCCTGCTTTTAAACAATCTGCAACGGAAGAACGCTTTTTCCATTTTTACATGGATGGGGAGGAGCTGAGCATATGGCACAGCACTAAGAAATAATAAAATACTCAAAGGATTTCAGAATAACAAAAGAACACTTACTGGCATGTAAAAATTATATGAAATTCAATTTTCACTGTGCATGCACAAAATGTTATTAAAATATGGCCAGGTTAACTTGCATATTGTCTTTAGCTCCCCCTCCCCCCCTAGGCCAAGGGATCAACGTGGCTGCAAAGCTGGAAATATTTACCCTAGCTATTTCCTGAAAGGATTTGCCAAGCCCCACACTGATGCAAACTTCCATTCTTACCATCCAATCTTGTTCTTCCACAGGGCCGCCCCCTGCTCCTCATCCCTCCTCTGAGAGTCTGCATCTGGGCCCCTAGAACTTGAGACAAGCTCTGGTTCAATGGCCTAGATCCAGCGCCCTCTTCTGGCTTCCATAGGTATTGCATGTATGTGGTACACAGACATGCAGGCAAAAACACTCAAAACGCATAAAATAAAAATAAATAAATCTTTAAAGCAATTTAAAACTCCAGAAGGGATTGGAAGAACACTGTTGCTTCCACACAGTTGGTGCACTTCGTTCCTCCGTGTGAAACACCCTTCAGTTTATTTCCATGGGAGTCAAGTCTCCCTTGGCAGATTAGATGGACGCTCACTGCATACAAAATCTGCACTAGCATTAAGACTTATATTCAGCCTTCTACCTCATACAAAACAAGCACTTGAGGAACGTATGAGGGAAGAAGAAATACATGTAAGAGAATTTCTATCCTCTTATAATAAATATTGAATCAACCAAAATATGCTGAATTTACCCGCTCACCGCTCCCGAGTATGACTATTTCTCTATCTGCAATAGCAATAACTGTGTTTGACAGACTACATCAAAATCTCCAAGGGCAAGTGTGTACTTTAGGAAATAGAGTAAACACCTCGCAGCGGTGAGTTCCTTCCCGTGGAACGCTGCTGAGGAAACGGGGTGAGGCTCCTCCATCTCATGTTAATCATTTATGAAATACTGTGGCTCACAGCTCCGCAATTGGAGTCATTTCAGGCAGTAAATATACATTTCCTGTCAAAACACATCAAACGGGAGAAGGCTTCAATTTATTTGAGAATGAGTTGTAACTAACTTCCAGATTGGCAATTTTGAGAAATCTCTGATGGTGTTTAATACACCCTTGACGGTTCTCTTTTCTTCATTTTTATTTTTTACTTTTTATTTTAAGACCCTTTTTTTCCCCCCAGTGCCAGGGATCAAACCCAGTCCTTGTGCATGCTGAGTGAGTGATCTACCACTGACCTACATCCCCAGACCTAGTTTCCTTCACTTCTCGCCTCCCCAGAAACGTCTCCAGTTCACTCCTGTGTTGAACCTCCCCTCCAATTTCAAACCCGCCCTACCCTTCCTTTTCCCAGGACTCTTACAGAACTATGGTCTGGTCTGGTCTGTAACATAACACTCTTAAAGAGAACGCTGGGTCTCCAGGCAGTGCCCGCGTTTCCTGCCTAGGCGTAAGGAGCTTTCCTCACTGAGCATTCTGCCACATCCCTTCGTCCCACCGAAAGTAACAATGATCTAAGAAACGCAGGCGTCTACACAAATGGTTTTTGCAAACACTAAGTCCCAAGATGGCAGGCCACAGCAAGCACCATTACCAGAGATTTATGACAGGGCCTCTGGCAGTCTCAATAGACCAAGGTTGGCCACCCACCCTAATACAGCAATTAAACAGACAGTAATGGTGACATAGAGGGGGCAGGAGATTTATTCAAAAGAGCAGCCGCACTGGAAACGTTTGAATAAATAAAGGCATCCAGTGACCTCAGGCCCTTCTTCAGGTACCACATGAAGTTTAGGTTTAAATGGCATAGCAAGCAAGGGACGCACAGGCGCGCGCACCTCAAGAAGCAGCAGGGATGAAGTGAGTGGCAGGAAGTTTGTGGGAGTCAGAGGTTAGGAAGGCAGGCGGCTAAGAGTCAGCATCTTCCGGAGATGGTGTGACTATGACAGCCATATGCTCAGAGCCGCTGAGACTGCCTGGACAAAATCAAGCATCTTGACATCTCGGCCCTTCAACGCCCTAGAAGGAGCTCTGTCTCCCCAGCACCAGATTGCAGACACACTCACTCTGCCATGCCTGGCTTTTCATGTGTGTGCCAGGGATCCAAGCTCAGGTCTCCACGCATGTATAGCACTTTCCTGACTAAGCGGCTTCCTCAGCCCCATATGCCTAATTGTAAAGAATACGCCAAACTCCAGAATTATAAAACTCTGCTTAAAACCAAGTTTCTCACGGACTTACTTTAGTCACGGCTTTCACATCACGAAGCAATGTATGTACTTTCAAACCTAAATTATACAGAGGCGGGGATGACAGTGAGTGCCGCTAATCCCCTAGCACTTGGGAAGTAGGGGAGGAAGGTCAGCAGTTCAAGGCCATTCTACACCCAAATAGGGAGTTCAAGGCCAGCCTGTGCTTCACGAGCCACTTTCTCAAGTTCATTAGCTAGTTAAGTTAAATAATACGTACCTATAGTCCCTAGTACGCTCTCAGCTTCCTTGGTCTGTTAAGCAAAGGCCTGCCCGCTTAGTCAGTTACAGAGGAGGGGTCGGGGCAAATAGCTTGTTATCCATCAAACTTCTTTTTTTTCAAGGGCAAGAAAACTGCACTGCCCCAAGGAGCATTCTGAGGTGCTTAAGGTTAATGGCAGTGTTTACATAGCAATCAATCCACTTTACAAAGAACTGCTCACCCCATAGGACTGTACAGCAATTGACGAGGCTCCAGCCAGAGCAGGACAGACAAGCGTCTCCAACAAGGAGGGGCAGTGCCTGATAAATCCTAATGACACCATTTTATTTGCATTCCCTGGTTTAACTCCCTATTTACATTTTAAAAGTCCTGGGCCTTCCGCTCAGCAAATCAAATCATCCTTCCGTCTCTCTATAATATTTAGAAATAATTCTCAAATACGTTGGTGCTAGTAAAATGCAGTGGTTGTCCCTTGTGTATAATGCATGCCCCTTCTATCTGCACTCTCTGGTATGGTGGCCACCACCAGCTGACAAAAGCTAAATTAGCTAAGCTTAAGTAAGAGTTAAAATGCAGGCCCTTGTAAGGTCTCAGAAACCTTGAACAAAGGCTAACTGGGGTGCCTACTAATATGTCAAAGTGTAAGGGCTTGCCAGCACTCTCCAGAAACTCCACCAAAACAAATAGATACAATTAATGCCCAATGATCCTCTGAGATAAAATAACTTCCCTGGAGATCCAGCCTCCTGGACCAACCTGCCTGAAGGTTGAGATTCCTGTGACTCACAACCCCCGCTTATGGTTTTTTCCTTACTTCCTTGTGACCTCAACCCCTAAAAACAGTTGTTCCTTATAAACCCATTACCGGTATCATTCTCCTATCCTGCTGCATCAAGTAGGATGGTGATGCGAAGCTCTGAGCCCATAATACAGGACCCTGCGTATATTGCATCGGTATCAAGTCCTGGTGGTCTTTTTTGGGGGGTCTCATGATCTGGGTAATCTCAACATAACAAAAGCAGATGCTGGCCAGCTCTCCCAGCATCCCTCAGTACCGGTGGCTCCTCCCAGCATCCCTCAGTACCTATGGCTCCTCCCAGCATCCCTCAGTACCTGTGGCTCCTCCCAGCACTTCTCATCCCACTCACTCTAAACCTCTCACTCCAAGGGTTCCCTCAGCCTGATCCCTATAACTCAGCCATTTTGGCTACTCGGTCTCTTGGTCTCTTGGTCCAGGGTCCCTCATGCTCTCCCTCCCACCTCTCCCCTTTCATGGTCTGGTGTAGTCTGCTGGTTGCTCAGTAGGCACTTTACCAGCATGTTCACCCTGGACTCCTCCCTCTGCCTGCTTTCTCCCTTAGATCTACAATAAATATCTTCCCATACTTTAGGAATAGTCATGTCCTCCTCCCTTTATTATAAGCTTTTTTTTTACTCAGTTCTAACTCACAATAGGCACATTTTCAGAGCCCATAGGAAAAGTGGTTTAATGCTTATGATAGCAGACAGTGAGGATTTGGGTTTTTATGTATGTGTCTGCATGGATGTGTATACACATGTGTGCAGGTAAAGCATGTGTGAGTATGTGGAGGCAAAAAGACAACCTCAGGTGTCGTTCCACAAACATACCATCCCCTTCCTTCCTTCCTTCCCTCCTTCCCTCCCTCCCTATCTCCCTCCTTCCTTCCTTCCTTCCTTCTTTCCTTCCTGCTTTCTTTCCTTCCTTGCTTTTTAAGACAAGTTCTCTCACTTCTCTAGAACTCAGCAGTCTAGACCAGCTGGCCAGTGATTTCTGGGTCTGCCTGTCTCTGACCAGCAGTAAGCATTCTAGCACAGTCTCCTCATTGCAGAAAGTTCGACTGGAGCATTCAAGAATATGTAAGAATAAGCTAGAGAGGTGACTCTCTTGGTAAAGTGACGACTGAGCAAGCATGAGTTCGTTCCTTGGCACCCACGTAAAAACTCCAGATGTGGTCATGCACATCTGCCACCCTAAAGAACAGAGACAGATTGTCCATGGAGCACAGTGTACAGCCAACTTGGCTAATCAGTGAGCCTTGATCTCTGTGAGAGACCCTGTGCGTGGAAAGAAAAAGGGAAAGAATAGTAGAGGCCTCCTAGCATTGACCTATGAGTTCCACACACGAATGCACTCCCATGCACACACACATACAGGCACACATACACGTGCATGAAAAAAAAATGCATAAGATTGTAGTTGGCAGATTTAATCTCTAACAGCAACAGCCCTGGCCTCTTTGGGGGTGTACATAGCTTCATTCTAGGAGAAGTTACAATGCACTCACTCTAAAGAACAGCCTGTCATGAGGCCCCAGAAAACCCCTGACCCATGAGTAGAAAGGGACCTGTAAGGATGAGGAGACATCACTCGATAAATGCTACATCTCAATTAACATCATGCAGGAACTTGTTCACAAAAGGTCTCCTGGCACCCTCCTCCCTAAAATGAAAGGAAGGTCTCGGTGTACGTCTAAAAAGAACAGGTGAATAAAGTGTACATTAGTGAAACATAAGACGGCCATTAAAAGTCCTGAGGAGGCTCCATATGTGTGTCAGTGTAAACAGATCTCAAAAACAGTGAGTGAAATACGTGTGAAACCAAATACCTGATGTGATACCATTTACATGAAAAGGTTCACCTACAAGGTTAACTAACGAATGGGAAAGAAAGCTTCATGCATTTTATCATGAAAGTATAATGATGAATGTGCTTCCTAATTCCTTTGACACTGGCAAATCAGCTTCACGTGGGCAGAGAGACCCACTCAGGTCTCCTGTCACATTCTCCCTCCTGAGGCCCAGTGTCACTTGAGTTATAGTGTATAATAAATATTTCCTGGGGCTGGCGAGATAGCTCAGCACAAAGGCCTGAGTTCCATCCCCAGAGTAGTGACACTCACTGTATTGCCAGCACTTGGGCATCAGAGACAGGAGGACCCCTTGGGCTTGCCAGCCAGCCAGCCTAGCCTACCTGGAGAGCTCCAGGCCAGCAAGAGACCACCCCGCCCCCACCCCTGTCTCAAAATCAGAAAGTGACTGGTGTCCGAGGAACATCATCAGCCCCTGTCTCAAAATCAGAGAGTCTGAGGAGCAACATCAAGGGTTGTCATCTGACCTCACACCTGCACACGTGCAAGAACATGCGCATGTCCCCTTGTGCAGAAGGAGAGAAGTCAAGCTCTCCAGTGTTTGCAGGTGGAGAGAGATGTGCCATGGAGAGAGTGAAAGGCAATGGCTATGTTTTCTCTCAGGCTCCTTTGACTTCCACTTTTTTTTTTTCAACTTTCATGTGACCAGTGGGAGAGGGGGTGCTCCTGCAGAGTCACTGCAGGTGCCTTCGCTGCTGCCACGGTATTGCTTGAACAGCTGTGACAGTGTAAGCCAGCTGCCCCCAACCATAATATTTTAAAGTGTATATCTGTTTTTATTAAAGAATGTTTAAAAAAATCAAAAACCTAGACGCTTTGATGCTTCTATTTCTCAGTCACCCATGGAAGCTATGTCCAGTTCTGTCCCTTCTCCCACTGAACTGGGAGCCAGGCGCATCATCTCCTGACTGCCTAGGTCTCAGTGCTTGGAGATGACATAGGCCCAAAGGGCAGGCAGCCACAGGAAAAGGCAAGCCCAACTGACAGTAGGGTGGAAACAGCCAAGGGGAAACCTACCAGGCCAAGGGGACAACCCTGACTGATGGGTCCTAAGGACATGCTAGCACTGATCGAGTCACACAGAGCACAACTGTGAGAGAACACACCAGCTATGGAACTAAAGCCCAGCTCTGCTGAGCAGGGAGAGCTGATGACAGCCCTGGCCCATAAGGCTGGTGGTGCAAATTCTAACCTTCCTGCCAACACCCAGAGGCTTCTAGAACTCAGACTCCCCTAGAAAGAGTGAAAGAGGGAGTCCCCCACCAATCCCCATTTCTAAATGAGTAAATATAGCTGCATGTGTTGGCACACACCTAGGATCCCAGCCCTGTGAGGTGCAGGCAGAAAGACAGGAGTCCAAGGTCATCCTCAACTACATTTATTTTCGTATTCATAAGAGGCTTCCATTTGCAAACTGCTGGTTTTTGTTTTTGTTTTGTTTTTTTAAACAATATGAGCCAAAGTAAAACCGGACCCAAAGCCTTTCACTTTAGCAAATACAGAAGGTAACTGATTCCCCCAAGTGGCAGGAGAAAGCAACAGACCCGTGCAGAAACTATCTACAGCCCTTCCTGTCCCATAACTCTATCGACAGCTCTGTCTCCCGGCCCTGCCCAGCAATTCTGTTATTCTCAGGAGGGATGAAATCTTAAATCCACATCAGCTCTTGACATCTGCAGAGTCTTAAAGACCCAGAACAAAGCAAAATTCCCAGATGCCACCTGCTGGTAGGAGTGTAATTTAAATCAGATCTAAAGTGTAGCGGGATCAGAATGAAAAGTCGAGCAGGCATGCTTCCCCATCTATAAAGACATCGACAAAGTTGACAGAAGCTGGGCAACCGTGGGCCACTAAACCACTTCCACAGTCACTTAAATGACCGTTTGAAAGCCTTCAACTACAGCAAGCACATCCTGTGCTCTAAAAGAAACTGAGAGACACTCTCAAAATCAGTTCCTCACATGGGACACCAATTCCACTCACATTACTGTATGCCTTGGGTTCGGTAATTTGAATGAATCCTTCAGAGTCATACTATTTAGACAAGCTTATCAGTGGATTCCAAAATTGACCAACTCCCATGCTAATCAAAATGGCCATGTTTTATGGAACTCAAATGTTTCACCTCTGAAACTATACTCATGGTGTTGCTCAGAATGTGACCCAAGTATAGCCCCCATGGACGTCTGTGAGACATGCACACTTACAGGATTCACCATAGATGCGCTAGATCCCATGCTCTGGGGATGAAGATTTGGTTCAGCAAGCCCTCCAGGGGAGCCTGATTTACCAAGAGTAGACACATTGGCACTTGCCTGTAATCCAAGAGCTCGGGAAGGTGAGGCAGCAGTATCTTGAACTGGAGACCAAACAGGGTTACATAGGAAGGACAAAGCCATTCGGGGTTACATTAAGAGACCCTGGCTCCTGAGCTGGAGAGACAGATGGCTCAGTCGGTAAAATAGGAGTATAATCCCAACAGCCGAGGAAAAGCCAGGCAATCCCAGTGGCAATTCCAGTGTTGGAAAGGCAGACACAGGAGAAATTTTGGGACTTGCTGACCAGCCAGTCTAGGTGAAGCTACAAGCTTCAGGTCCAGTAAGAGACACCATCTCAAAAACTGAGGTGGGCAGCACTTGAGAGAGATACTAATGTCAACCTATGCACATGTGGGCATGTGCGGCAGGGGTGGGTGGGGGGAGAGAGAGAGACAGAGAGAGAGACAGAGACAGAGAATATGTGACAGGCAGGCAGACAGACCGACTGACTGACGCTGGCTTTACAAACAATAAAACAGTGAGACAATAACACTGCAGTTGGAAGCAAGTATACAACAGAAGACCAACAATATTAATATAAAATAGATTTGAAAACTCCAGACTTCACATTTTGTAAAATGCCATTAGTCTAAGCCTATTCCATCCCCACTCCCTCTAAGTAAATGAAGACCGTGAAACTCATACAGGGATGTAGTCAACGGCTTGTAAGTTCATGTCTATTTATGCTGTGGCTCAGAAATATTTGCACATCAAACCAGAGTCTGAGTTTACACTGGGGATCCTGGGTCTTTTGTAAGTGTGGAGAGAGTAAATTCAGAATCAACATGTCTTGAAGAAACAGTTTTCTAGGAATGCTGCCAGTCCCTTCTCTCAGGGTGACCTTAACTTTCCGATTGAGGAATCTTCCCCTCTCCTGATTAATACTTCAAGGGGTGATTAGTGAGCTTTGTTCATGAAGACACAGGGACACATTGACTTGTGGCCCTCCCTTCTCAAGAGCTCTCAAAGTTGCTACTTTTTAGAACAGGGGTCCTGTGTGGACAGAAGAGTTACCAGGTGCCCCTGATCCCTACTCCCCCATAAGAAATGTGGAACCCGTGTGTTCCTGTCTTTGCTATTCTCCTTCTTAACGACACTGAGAGCTTACAAATAAACCTCACACACCGGATTCAGGATTCCATGGGACTCCTCCCCCCACCCCACCCCACCCCCAGCTCCTCTTTGTTCAGATAAAGGCTTATTTCTGAATCTTTAGAATCAAATTAGGACATCGTCAGACACCTATTTGGGCAAAACGTTAATTTCAAGTGTATTTAAATAACTTTGCCTCTTGCTTTTCCTCATCTCATCAAGCAGAGATGCCTCCACTGTGTAATCACAATAATGAATAAACATGGGGTGCTAACAAAGAGCTCCAACACCGCCAAACTGATCAATTGTTAATTCTACCAAGTGACAGAACATGCCTTTCTCAGCAGCGACTCCAGCAAGCCATGATTGTGGTGGGAAAGATGCCCATACTCTCTGCCCAGTGCCTCTGGAAAGCAAGCCCACAAGCATCCCTGAGACCCCCACCTTGGGCTCATGTGGATGATTTCCTCTTCCAATCCACCGCTCCCTGACACCCCTGAGAGGCAGAAATTGTTGTGTCATTTACAAAGTCATGGGCTACGTGATTATTAATTGGCAGAAGACTGGAAGCAGCTATTAACAGACTAAACAGGCACGGAGTATATCCAGTGGGCCCTTATTATCTGGGTAAAATGACAATTTCATAATAAGCATTTGGCCTGGAGGATCTAAATCACCATGAAATGCTTTTGTGTGTCGGGGTGAGGACAGTCAATCCACATGCTGGAGACAACACGTTCATTAGTTGTCCCTCCCCACCCAGGCCTAAGCCATGCACCAGAGGAGTCAGGGTAGCCTTTTGTTCATGGAAAGAACAAATGACCTCCTAAAGGCTTTGCCTCTGCTCTGCCACAGGCTACTGGGGTGCCTTCATCCCTGCATGACTTTCTTCCCTCTTGTGGGGAGGATACTGATGATGGTACCTGCTGTATAGGGCTCTGAGAAGCTGGGCGTGGTGGCACAGGCCTATAATCCCAGTGCTTGGGAGGCAGAGGCAGGTGGATCAATGTGAGTTCAAGGCAAGCCTGGTCTACAAAGATTCCAGGACACCCAAGGCTACACAGAGAAACCCTGTCTTGAAAAAGGAAAAAAAAAGGGGAGGGGAGCGTATAGGACTCTGAGGACTGAATGGCTAGTGCCAAATGGCACAGCCACTACAAATAGTAGCATGTGATCTCTGGGGAATTCCATCAGCTCCAAAAGCTCTGCTGCAGATATGTAACAGAAAGAACTGAAACCAGGACTAGAATAACTACTGTGTTCATAACAACATGTTGCTTACAGACATGGTTTTTTTTGGGGGGGGGAAGGAAATTTGAAGTTGAGTGGGTAGGGAAATAGTGGGAATCTGAGAGGAAGTGAGGTAGGGGAAAGAACATAACCAAAATATATTGTATGAAAATAACTAAGAAAAAAAGAAAAAAATTTAAAAATATTTATACCTACCAATTAAGCACAATTTAATCACCGCACTGTCCATCTTATATATGTGATTTTTATCCTACTAAAGAACTATAATATATAAATATATGCTAGAAAGAAATAAAAATAAACAGACTATACAGTGAAAAAAAAATGGGCTAAAGTTAAATGTCTATTGACAACCCCAGACGATGTGCTGGGAGACAAACCCTCAAAGGGAACAGAATTCTGGTGCCTGCTACAACTTGGATGAACTTTGAAGGCACTGTGCTAAATGAAATAAGCCAGCCACAGGAAGACAAATGCTTTCTGGCCCCACTTACAGAAGGTGCCTAGAGGAGTGGAATTCAGGGACAGCACATTAGACAGGTGAATCCCAGCAGTCATGGCAGAGGGTAAGGAGTTAAGGCTTAATGGCTATGCTTCAGTTTTATACAAAGAAAAGAAAGTCATGAATAGAAAGAAGTAAGGACACTCCAACACAGTGAATATACTTAATGCTGTTGAAATACAGCCTTGAGAATGGTTAAAATGGTCGATTTTATGTTAGTTCTGTTTTTTGTAATGCCCCTCAAAATAGCATATTACAAGACAACTTCAATATTAGCAACTGTTGCTGCTATTATTTGTTTTAAAAGCTCAGTAGGCAAATATTTGTCATGCATCCCCTAACCTATAGATAGTAAACCTCGACACGATGCTCCACACATGTAATCCTAACACTCAGGAAGCTGAGGCGGGAAGAGTGCCATGAGCTGACTTTGAGGCCAGCCTGGCTTACAGAGTGAGTTCCAGGCCAGCCTAGGCTACCTTGTGAGACCCTGTTTTCAAATGACTCATGAAAAAAAAAAAAGACATTTGACTTGCTCCGTGCAGTCTAGTACCAAAAGATTTCCATAAGTTCCTAGGGACAGAGACTCCATGTTCTTCAGACACAGGACCTAGTGGCTCCTGAGCTAGAACTGACCTGAATGAAAGCTTTCATGATACCAGAAAGCACCATGCACCCTTCCAAAGGAGAGAAGCAACCAAAAGTCCTACCCATCCATGGTACCTATAAACCACTCAACAACCAGCATGGCATGATAACCCTAAGAGTGCAATAGTGGCACACACACCTTGGTAGTAACCAAAATCTCTTTAATGGGACATGCTCAACAGGAGGGACATCATGCCTGGCACTGAAAATCTAGTATCCAAAGACCCAGCACTAGTGAAGTCATGGATCTTAGAGAAGACCCTACAACTACCACTATCCTAAGGCAGCATAATCTCCAACTGCATTCTAAATATCTGTCCTCAGAGTCACAGGAAAGTGTAGTCCTCACCCCTCCACAAGGAAAGACCAGTACAGAAAACCACAGCCAATCAAAATGCAGAGATGTGGAGCCCAGTGCCAATAGGGAAACCAACAAAGCATCCGATACCTAAGGCTCATGGATTATTGCAGAAGAAGGGACAGAAAAATCATAAAAATCCAGAGGATCAGGAAGGCCGATGTGAGACTGTGTCGCCTAGCAATGCCAAAAGCTTAGCTACATCCATAAAGGGTCACCAACATGACTGCATAACTATGAGCCAACCAAGGACAACAACAGGCATACCAAAGTGGACAGGAGAAATACCATGAGGCCCCCTAATCTCTTTGTAAACTATGGGTAACCAAGGGACGCTGAGATAGGGAGAAGAAATCATCCCCAAGAAAGAGCACATAATTTTGTTATTCAAAACCAAATGGTCAGCCCTGAAAACATACATAAGAGTAACATTACACAGACTTAGCAGGCTATATTTGGAAATATATATATATATATATATGCGCACGTAACAAAAATTAGTAACAAAAGAGGTCATGAATTTGAAGGTAATTTGGGGAACTACATGGAAGGATCTGGAGGGAGGAAATGGTAGAGAGAAGTTATGTAATTATATTATAATCTAAAAAATAAGAGAAAGGGGCTGGGAGAATCCACCCTGCCCTCCCCACCTTTGTTGGCAGGGACTACTGATCCTTGCTGGGGAGTGTCACAATGTTAGCCAGTGAGTTTCCTAAATCTCCTCAGCGGCATATTAATGCCCAAGTTTTGAGGTGGGGGAGAATTCAGCACATAAAAAAGATGAGATTGGTACCAAGGGACATATGCAGAGGCATCTTCCAGCTTGCTTAATGCAGCTCCGTGCTCCTGACAGACCCTATGGTCTACAAAGTGCAGGACAGAATTCGAAAAAGGTGTAAGTTTGGTATCCTGGGAGGATCCGACCCATAGTAGCTAATTTTATGGCTATTTTGATTTGTGTGTTCATGAGTGTGTGTGTGTGTGTGTGTGTGTGTGTGTGAGAGAGAGAGAGAGAGAGAGAGAGAGAGAGAGAGAGAGAGAGAGAGAGAGAGAGAGAGAGAGAGAGAGGAGTTCGCAGTACTAAGAAAGAATTAATCCAAAAATATAGATGAAGAAGGCCCTGTGTGTGCTGCAAGGCTCGCTGCATAATCAGCTCTGAAAGCAGAGAGAAGGCAACAGATGCTTGCATTACAGTCCACAGGCCATAGGAAGAGCTGCCAACTGTTTTAAACAGCAGTGAAGATTAAGTACACTGTGCCCCATCCATGATGTCTTGCCCCCACTGATAAATGCAGAAAAGAATGCACCCCAATAATCCTTTATTCAGATTCCGTTAAACATCTCATTGTACAAGATACAGCATTCAGGATGTTGAAAATCTTAAACTGAACATCAGTTAAAGACCTGTTCTCATCCCAACTCATAAAAACTTGATTTCTCCAGCAAACATGAACTACTGCAAGTCAGGCATAATGGCACACACCTGTAATCTCAGCGTTCAGGAAACCGAGGCAGGAAGAATGCTTTGAGTATCAAGCCAGCCCGAGTTGTATAGTGAGTTATTGAGAGCCTGGGCTATATACTGTGAAACCTTTTTTTTTTTTTGAAAAGTGGAGTGGGCTGTGATACAATGCTTGCCTAGCATGCACAAGGTCCTAGGTTTGAATCACTAGCCCCACTCTACCTAAAAGAAATCCAAAACTCTAATAATAATAATAATAATGATACATTAGGAAAAACTTCCAAACTCCTTTTAAGTTTTGTGCATCGGATAACTGACTATGAAAAGTAGCATACAGCCATGAAAAAGAATGACAATACTCCCTCGGCTGATTTGCCATCCTTCCTCAAACAGACCCAAAGCATCTCTGAGCCTTATGGGACTGCCATTGCATGAGGAGGTCCGATAGTCAAGGCTCCCCTTGCAGACCACATGATGTGGCCTTTCTTCCACAGCTATGCCATCACCAGGGTCTCTCCAACGGGCACTGCTGAATAAACAAAGTGGAAAAGGTGGTGAGGACTCCTCTTATCAAAGTGGCTGAGTCTCAGCAGCTGTATATAGATCAAAGCGGAAGGAGGTAAAAGGAAAGAGATTGATCAAAATGTGAAAAGGTGCCGTGTCTGGGTAGCAGGACAACGTGGGCGCTTTAACCCTCCCCTCTGTATTCACCTGCAGTCTTTGAATTTTCTACCCCAAGCATGTATCGTCTTTGTAATATAAGGAGAGGATAAAAATATATACATAATAAAATCCATGGGTGGCCAAAACCAAAATCTTGCCTTGGCAAAAAGAGTCCTGGGATCCCCTTAAGAACAGTGGGAAACCCCACCACTAGCTGAGGAGCTATTGATAGCTGGTGGCTGCCACAGGAGGGAGCATCCATTTTCTTCAGGAATGTGACCCTGGTAGGTTGTCTGCGCCCCACTGGATGACCTACATACATAGGTGCAGCGCTAACAGGACTCAGGGAGTTAAAAGAAAAGACATGAAGTTGGGAGGGAGGTCTGGTAGAGGTAGATGGCGGGGAGTGCTTAGAGCAGGAAGAAGTCGGGATACAGCTGAAGAAAAATACACTGACTACATGATGACACTCTCATACCTCTAAGCTCAGCACTGGGAGGCAGAGGCAGAGGCAGGGAGGTGTCTATGAGTTTGAGACCAGCCTGGTCTACAGAATGAAGTCCAGGCCAGCCAGGGCTATATACAATGAGACCCTTTCTACAATTAGTTAATGTAAAAGTCTGTGATTTGAAGCCCAGTGAATCACAGGCAAGCAACTATGCTGTATAAAGGAAACTTAGACTTTTTCAGGCAAAGGAAGACATAAAAATGAGCAAACAAGACTGAAACTTCAAAGAACACTTAAGGACGTATAGTACAAATGAGAAAGGGAGGAATCCAAGCAGATGCAATGGCCATTAAAGCAGTAATAATAATAACTCTCGCTCTGACAGTTCCACCTTGAGGTTTCTTACATAATTTTCATTGTATTTAAATTTTTGTGCATGTGTGTGAGTATTGTGCATGAGTGTGAACATGTGTGTGCATGTATGTATTGTGTGCATGTGTGTGCATATGTGCATGCACACATGTGTGCGCATGCATGTGAACATGTGTGTGTATGTGTGTGTGTTGGGGGGTCAGAAGAGAGCTTGCAAGGGTCAGCTCTCTCCTTCCACTGTGTGGGTCCACAGAGATCAAATTCATGTTGCCAGGCTTGGCAGCAGGCACATTTACCAAATAAGCCACCTTGTCAGCTGACCGCCTTTAGATCATTAAAGTATTGCAGAAATTGGCAAGGGTTTTGTAGTTTATCCATATTGTGTCTAGTACCACTTTTTTATTTAACAACAACAAAGTCCAATGTTCTCTCCTTACTTCGTTATTTTTAAACCGTTATACTTTTCTAAGCAGGGCACTTTATTTGTGCATGCTTAACAGCACCCAATTTCCAAAAAGCGGGAACAATCTGCCTGTGACTCCATGACCTGCTGAGCACCAGTCCCTCCTTTGTGTTTGTCATGTTGGTAACAAGTACTCCTGGATAGCCGACACCACCAGACTCCGGAATTAAATTCATCTGCATTCACACTAGCGACCTACTACTGTTTAGATCTTGACATCTTACCAAAGCAATGTCCCAACAACTGGAGGCAAGCCAGTGAAAGAAACCCAGAAAACCCTCCTCCGCTGAGACAGCCAAGAGACGGGTCCCGCCATGTCACTGACACTACTCACTAGCTCAGACATCAAGTTGAGAATTGAGTCTAGTGGAATCAAGTCACAACACCTCCTGCCTCTGAAAGCGGAACTCAGGGGTACTTTCCAGATTTGCAGTTAGGGCCTCTACATGTTTTCTTTCTTAAAAACCAGAATGCATCATTAGGTTTCTATTTGAATAAAAAGTGGGGGGAAATCACCCCCTTTGGACAGGCTTTGTAGAGGAAAGTGGACTGAACTTAAATGTCACCCATAAAGCTGCAAGTTATTTTTATTTTTGCACAAATATCAAATAGATGGGAGACAGAGTCAGTGGTCCCTTGGGAGAAGTGGCTGTGCTGTAGAGTGAGACTTGAGTAGGCTATTAGAAATGCAATCCCAGGGGACAATTCTCCAAGTCTGAAGCAGTTAAGGGTCTGACACTGGCCTTGTCAAACAACGTTTTCAAATCAAATAGTCATGAGGTGATGGAAGTGGTTAAGACTGATTCCCCAAACCCATGGCTCACAGCTTTGCCTGTCCCCAATTGAGTCAACTTCAATGAGGCTAAATTATACGGAATGGTCGCCTTGAAGTTATCTTGTGATCTTGGATGACCTAGGGCCAATGATGCAAACCCACGTACACAAACTCACCACTCAGTTGCTGCAGTATGGAGGACAAACTATACAGAAAGCTAGTCCATTTACTACGATGTTTCCTTATCCTTGCAAGAAAACAGAATCACAGATGGGCTGACAACTCCCAAAGAGAAAGAATAGATAAAGAGGAAAATACACTTACGCAAGTTCTAATGAAATTATAAAACTGCATTTGGAGAAATTTTTTTTTTTAAGGCTAAGCTTCGTAACATAGAAATCCCCCTAAAGTCCACAGCCAGGTAACTAACTTAGAGTTAGAAAGTGACAAAAAAAAGACTCCGTCCCCTTACCACAGCATTATAAGAGCCTTACTCAGTATGATAAGGTGTTTTTTGTCAATGCAAGCTCAAATCAGACAGAGGATTGGCTGATGATGACATCATATCCATGGGTTAATCCCCAGTGAATACAGTTTTAATATCATATGCATCAATATATCATTTACATAACAAAGTATTATAATAAGTGTTAATAGCAAACGAGAGGTGCAGATAAAAACAGCTATTAACAAAGGTTCTGTGACACAGAAAAGGAGGTGAGTGGGGCCACAAAGCAATGATCTGTTCTTTCTTACTGACTAGAACTAGGTCACCAAACAATAAACACCTCTAAAAAAGATCACAAAATGAATATTGAAATCTAAGTGACCTAGAACAGTCTAGTACTAGAAATATCAGAGGCTGGCTCCAATAAAGAACATTCAGCATCAGAGAGATATTCATGGGTGTACTTTGCAATGGGGTGAGATAATAAAGCCATTCACACAGTAGCTAAGCTGCTGTTCTGGAGAACTTTGCTCCCGCTAATAGGGAAAATAAGCCAATCAGATCATGACCTAAGTCCTCCAACACGTTGTGACATGTCAAAGGGTAGTTAGTGCTGAGGGAAGAGAGGCAAGACTAGAAAGGCAGAACAATAAGAGGGGCACTTAGGGAGAAAACCTTGAAACACAGCTCTGATCAAGCTATTGGAGCAAACTATTGATGGAGAAACACCACACCTAGAAAGGTTTGTGCATGCAACGAGTGATGGCAACTAACTCACTGTCATTTGTGGGGTGGGGGAATAAGTCACCATTAGTTGGAGACCCTCTGGAAAGTGCTCTCAGCATCTTAATAAGACCTGTTATTTCCAACCCAAAGGCTTGCATCCTGCTTTGTGACTCTCAAGTTAGCAGAAATGGTCCTTGGCCAAGAATCGGTTGAAGAATTCTTCAGATGAAATCAAGCGTCTGTTCCTAAACCACCGAGGGATAAACACTAACTACCAATCCTAAATTATATTGTTTGTTTGTTTGTTTGTTTGTTTGTTTGTTTTCCTAGCCAGGATGTTTCGAGAAAGCTTAGTCGCTGATGTGCACAGGTTTGGGAGACTGAGTCAGCAGATGGGCTATCCCTCTATCAAGGATCTTACAGGAAACACCAGTCTAAGGCTTCGACGGAAACACCCCTGCTCCCACTACTGCGGCCGCCAAGCTGGGGATTTTTGCCTGTCACATCATATTAACTTTGCTTCTCTCCGAGGGAAGGCCATTAAAAAGTTAAAAGCAAAAAGAGTCCAAGATCAGTCTGCTTCACCAAAGGGGATCCTTCAAGCCGAGTGGGGGTGGACACATGGCTGTGAGTCTGTGAACTTGTACATGTACATTTTGCTGGCTGACTCATAACGCAAGCTAAGCTTTCTCAGCAGGGCATGTGGAGCCCCCAGAGTTCAAGAGAAAAACACACTAGCACACCAGCAGGATGCTTGTGGCTTGGGCCGCCCCCAGGTACAGGCTATCAAGCTTTCTATTTCCAATTCCCCAAGGACACGTTTGGGTTAAAGCCTGCCCTGTGAGGCAACTGGTCACGCAAGTGAAGCAAGGGGGAAAGATAGGCAGGCACTGCTTCGGTGGACAAAGGCAAAATGCTTGACCAGAACCACTCGGGGTTCCCAGCCCGGTAATCAGGGGTCCCGGAACCAGCCCACCTGCTTCCTCCTATTAACTCTTGTAAGGACCTCAGCTCAGAATCAAAAGGAAGAGGCCTCGAGGCCAGCGTGGCTCTACAGAACCCCAGCTCATGGAGTGTTAGCCCTGCTGCTGCTCACTCCAGTTCATCAAGTGGCTGCTGCCTCAGCACCCGAGTCTCTGGACCGCAGACATGAACTCCCAAATGGGATGCTGCCCGCCATCCCAACCCCTAGCCCCTCCCTGCACAGATCCCTACTTCTCAGCGTCTCTTCCAACTTTGAGATGCACGTGGCTGACTCAAGTACTTCCCCCTGCTCTCCTCTAAAAGCCAGAGTGACCAGGGCTGCTCCGAGCCAAGGCAAACTGATACTAGCCCAAAGGGCCACTGCTGCTTCAACCCCTTCTCCCGCCAGCTCTTCCCCAGAGCCCACTCTTACTGGACTAGAAAGGGCAGCCGAGTCCGATCCGAAAATCCAAAGCGAAACACCAATTGCAGCACTGAAGCCAAAGGATGCTCAGCTGGCCGCTCGCTCACAACGGTCCCTGGAATGGCCCATCACCGTCTCAGCCCGGCCAAAAGCGGAGAAAGTTCCCGTGCTGCGGTAAACAGAAAGCGAAGCACTGAGTCTTAAAGGAGAGAGATTGCCCCAGCCAGCTCCCGGAGTCGGCAGACAGCCTTGCGCGCCCAGCAGGTGCGCCCCGTCCAGGGATGCTCCAGGGTAGCTGTGCAGAAACCAGCCCGGAGCTAGCTGACCAGGAGGAGCCGGGCCGCCGAGGACAGCGCTGATTGGCCAAGTCTTCAGATTGCCCGCGCCCTTGTCAAACCCCGCAGTCCACGTGGGCCTGTCCTCTGCGCCCCGCGCCTCCCCACCCTACTGCTGAGTGCTCCGCTCCCGAGCGCCTCGCTGTGGCCGCTACTCCGCAGGTGCCGGAGGAAAGGTGCTGATTCTTCTCAACACCTGAGAATCACTTTGAGCCCTGCATAAGGTCGGAGAATTTGGGGTTCAGTTTCCAGTTGAAACCATTCCCTCCACCGAGGACCCAAAACAGACTGCAAGCAGGTGTCCTCTAACATGTGCAAAAGCTATCTGGCTGCAAGTGTGATATCTTCACGTGAGAAACGGGAATACTTGACACGCATGTCAATAGCTGAATGATAAAAAATATTGTTTTAACGGGCCTGAGGCTATAACCCAGTTGGTAGGGTGATTGCCTAAGCATGCAAGAAACCAGCACTCAGTGCATAAAAACAGGTGTAGTGATGCAATCGGTGAACCTAGCTCTTTAGAAGTAGAGGCAGGAGGATCAGAAGGTCAAGGTCATCCTTGATTATATAATGGGTTTGAAGTCAGCCTGAGCTACACGATATTGCGTCTCCAAATAATTAAAAATAATGATAATAATCCAATTATTTGACGCCCTTCTACCTCATCCCCAGCTGTGCCAAATCTCTTTCCCCTTTTCCTTTACAGAAATAACTAAAAGTCAGCAGCATTTAAATAGTAATTCTTTCCCAGAGATTCTTTTGTCTGGTCTCCATTGCACAGATGAGAAAATTGAGGCACAGAAAGGCTAAATAATTTACTGACAATTGTGGAGTTAATTAGTAGCGCAGCTTATTCTTGGCTCCGGTTAGCAAGCACAGGCATTCTCTGAGACCCAGCTAGAAGTTTAGACTTTCAGGCTCCACCCCAGAACCAGAATTGTCCTTTAAACCAGAGTCCCCATGTGGTTATTATATGCATGTAGTTTGAAAGTCACTGTTCTCAGCCACTGTGCTGTCCTCTGTCGCTGGCTAAGAGCCCCCTTGTCCCTTCACTTTGTGTTGAGCTAAAATGATGTGCCGTTCTACCACAGGTGCATCCAAATGCATTCAGCCTTCTCTCCCATACTGCTTGAACGCACCCAGGCCCCGCCCCTGCTCCCTGTGCCTTCCTGCCACGCACACACACATAAGCCACATCACATCATTTTCCTGATTGCCAAACAGTGACAATCCTCGGCTCTTTTGTTATCAAAAGTGGGGCTTTGCAAAGACAGTCAGGCTATTAAATTGTCACCAACCCCTAAGAGGGGTTTAAAGCATGAGCAGCCCTTGCAAACTTGCATGTTCCTACAATGGTACAGTTAAAGGACTCCCTAGTAAACGCCCAACAATGTGATGCGTCCCGTGCAGCAGAGAGCCCCTATGAACTAAGATATACAGCCAAATCACTGCCACAGAAGGGTAAGTAATGGCGGGAGAGAGCTAAAAGGGTCCCAATTATTTCTTCATCCAGCTGCTTAACAAATGTCTATGCGCCAGGCTTTGGGATCCTATGACCAACACAGCAGGTGTGACTTCGGTCCATAGTTATGGGGAAAGTTGGCCACTAAACAATTCAACCAATATATATAAAAGAGGCAAATTTAGAGCAAAATGTGTGTTAAAAGATTATAGAATAAGCACGTGAGCTATGGCGGTGGGTTTAATTTAGATTGTCTAGCCTTGGAAAGTCACCAGGACATAATGGCCACTAAGACCTAAATGACCAAAGGCCAAGCAAACAAATACCCAAACAGCTTTAGTCACCAGCTTTAGTTCAGTTGTCCTCCTGTAAGAAAACAGCCCTGCCATTCACTTTATAGAAATCAATCAATGTCTGTATTATTAAAATGGATCAGGCTATTTTTCTATGTAAGACCAGGTGAAGGTCATGCCAACGTGTTGTTTCTTTTTCTTTTTCTTTTTTTTTTTTTTTTTTTTTTCATTTATACACAGCAGTTCACAGACTCCCCTCGTGTCACTTGAACTTTATGTTTTTCTTCCTCATTTCTAGAGCATGTGGAACACTATTGGGCATGTCTCTGTGTATAGTAACACCAATGTAACTGAGCCTGTGAAGGGTTACCCTGACTCTCCTAGGGCTGTTTATAAAAATCTCTCTGTTATCAGGGCTGGGAGATGGTCCAGTGAATAAAGCACGTGCCACTCAAGCCTGAGGACCCGAGTTCGGATCCCCGGAAGCCATGTAAAAGCTACACTTAGCCGTGCCTGGATCTTTCACTCCAGGGCTCCGACAGCGAGATGGGAAGGAAAGACAGGAGACTTTCTCTCAAGCTTGTAGGTAACATTTGCAGGGACAGTTTGTCTCCGGCAAGGCAGAAGGTGAAGACTGCCACCAAGGTTGTCTCCTGAGCTCCAAATACGCATTGCGATATGCAGACACACAAACCCCCTCGTTAATAAGTAAAGCTTCAGTTTAAAAAAAAATTTTTTTTTTACAATGCTCATGTACCTTGCGTATAATTTTTCCTTAGGGGACTAATAATGATAACAACAAATGTCAATCATAGCTCTGTGTGTCTGAGTATGCTAAGTGCTTCATAAGGCAAGCACGTTCATCGTCTGAAAAAGGACATCTCTCTTCCTACAACTTCTAACCCACAGACAAAAAAGCCCCAGCTCCAAAAAGGCTAAATAATAAAGCCCATGGTCCCAGGCCAATCTGTCATTGCAAAGTCTGGGCCAGAGTAGTTAAGCAGAAATGACCGAAAGAGCTTCAAAAATGCAGAGCGTGCGTGCTTGCGTCTAGTCCATCACATTGGTCTTTGAAATGTTCAAAGTGCCATTCTTTCCTTTCTTTTTTTAACCCCCCCCCCAGCCCTTTAACTTTCAAGTTCACTTTTCTTGCTCGATACCGACTTTGCTTTCCCTTGCTTCAAACTGGGAACTATGCAGACTTTGATAAATGAAACAACTGGTGTATTTGTTTATTTGTTTGTGTTAGGCCCATCTGCTCTTCAGAGTCCTCTGAGGAAACGCGTCCAGCTTCTTAGAGCTGTCTACTTTGACACACACCCATATCTCAAACACTTCAATGCAAAAGACACCCACCCTTTACCCAAGTAGCAAAAAAAAGGGAGCATTCCTTGCCGGAGCAGATGCTGGATGCCGTGTAAACGGGCAGCTCTGGCCCTCGTTGCACAAATATGAATAGGTCCTCCCTCCCTCCTGCCTGAGGATAGACTTCTGAAAAGGTATCAGGGTCTGATCTCAGTACTTCCCCCGCAGTCCTGATCCAGGAGAAAGCCCAGGGAGTATGCAGTGAGGAAAAGATAGAAAGTTCCTCTGGCTAAGGCTGGAATCCCTCACCTTTCTCAGGAAGTACGGGGTCTGCTGCAATTGCTAATGACTTCCTGCCTTGGATGGCTTGGTTAGGCTTGTTTTAGACTTCTGGACCTCAGACAAGGTGTCTGGCTATTTGCTTTGGAAGACTCAGGTGGGTTTCACTACCCTTCCCTTTGCTGACCACAAGGGTTTCAATAATTTATGTCTTGGAGAGGAACAGCACTTCAGGGCAAATTAGTGTAAGAAGGATTTATGAACCCACAGCAGAGAGCATTTTTAGAGATAACACATGAGCACAGAAAGCTACACAGCGGATTCTGATCCTGCTCAGCATTGTGTCGAAGCATCAAAGAAGCGATGCTGTCTTCCCCACCTCTCCTTTCCCAACAGCTCCCACTCTGGTGGTCGACCTCTGACCTACACTGAAGACTGGGGTTGTCATTCATTCTTTCTTTCATTGATTCTTTCACTAGCTCATTTAGAATCTCTGCTTATCAAAGGGATGTGTGGATACCCATGTTTATAGCAGCATGGTCCACAGAAACAGGCAATCTGTTCAAGAGGCACATGATAATCCAAATGTGGTGTGTTTGTACAATGGAGTATTGTTCAGCCTTAATAAGGAGGGGAATTCTGACACACAGAGCAATGAATGAACCTTAAAGATGAAAAGGGAAGGGAAATAAGCCAGCTACAGAAAGATGTGATTTCTCATATAGGATGTACTCAGAATAGTAAAATTCACAGGGAAAAAAAGTAAAATGGTGGTTGCCAAGAACTGGACAAGAAGGAGAAAAGAGCATTGCTATCTAATAGATGCGGACTTTCAACATATAGGGAAGAGATCCCGGGACAGTCTATGGTGATGGCTGTCCCCAAATGTAAGTACACTTGTTACCATACAGTTGTTCACTTAAATACACTTAGGTGGTAAATTTTATGACATGTGTACTTTCTCAACTAAGAGCGGCTTTATAGTTATTCTCATCCTCCTTAAATCTCAAGTTTTTAGAGCTGAAATTTCAAGACGTGATTCCATGTATATCTTGGATTATCAAAGCAGACATATTTTGGTTATAAAACAGTTCCTAATTCTGTTTGTGTGTGCCTGATGTTTCCTCCAGCATTTGAGATGTAGCTGTGAAAGGTATGCATAATGCTTGACCTCAGAGAGCATACCAGAGCAACCATACTGATCCACTTGGAGTCTTTATTTTCATCACACTTTTCCTTCCCCACCATATTTGTTTTAGCTACTATGTGCAGGACTCTCTGCTGCATGCTGTTGTGCTGCTGGGTAATGAACAGAGGTAGACCGGAACTACACAGGACTGCCACTCCAGCAGGGGGCACAGTAAGTGAGAGATTTTCTAACCACTCTCCATCAACATCCATGGGTTCTTCGTGTTTTCACATCCTAGGCTCTATCAAGATGGCCTTATCAAGTCTGCCAGTGATACCCAGATTAAAACAAAAACAAAAAATCTCTGTGACGCCTCTCACAGTTGTAATATATCAGTAACATGTCTTGAAATAACATACTGACCCAGTGTTTTCTAAAATGCAATTTTTATCCCACAGATGGCATGTTAGATGATTTTACCCAAAACACAGGGGGGAATGTTAATAGTTGTAATTCATTTTACTGTCCATTAAGAAAGAAACTGAAGGAGAACATTAAACATGCAGTTTCCTAGATTCTGTATTTCAAGCAAGGTTGTTTTCAGAGGAGTTTCTGATTAAGGAGAATTACAAAAGATAATAATTGAAGAATATGAAAAAATTGAGAAAGAGACTGACTTTTGTAAATACAGCCATGACTCCACTGGCAGCCATGGCTGATGCCAAAAGGGCTTTTAGAGCCTTCACTCCCTACCGTGGGGACAGTCTGCCCACACCCATTATGTCACTTTCTTTTCTAGCTTCCCGGGGCCCCACAGATTGAAGGGAGAACCTCTGCTAAGTCAGTCCAGCAACTATCTCTGAACACACTCCATCTGGTAAACATGGTGGTGCCTGCAGACTAAGAGGTGAGCTTCTTTGGAACCTGGGTTCTCAGAATACCGAGTCCAGATCTTGCAAGTTGATATTGTCTCAGAGGAAAGATAAAAAGAGAGACCCACTTCCAGTCCTGACCTGTCCTATTTATTCTCTGACACATCTGGTGCAAGGTTTCAGACAAAGCAGAGGAATAAATGTTGAGTTTATTCCAAATTTTTTCCATCTATGCTATTTTAATACATGCAACAAAACCCACATGCTATTTGATTTTTATTTTCGGACTTGGGTCTTTTTTTTTTTTTCCTCTACCTTAGAAAAACATTATTTACTAAAAGGTCATAAACGTTAAAGCAGGATTTAAGAGACTTCACTCGGACATCTGACATTTAGAATATTCCTAGCTGAGGACTTTCCCACCAGGAACCCTAAACCCATCAGTGGACCTCCAACCCCATGATTTCAACCTGGATGCAGTATTAGCCTTTTGCTTATATGCCAGCATCCCTTAGGAGTAAGCATATGAGCCAAAACTTTTGATTGCAAGAGACAGAAATAACAAGCTAGAAGAGGTAGAAAGGGACAGCTGTCCTCCCAGGCTGTCCAACCACGGAGGCAAGAGGCCTCACCAGTATAGGGATGCTGGTACTTAGGCTGGCAAGATGGCTCACTGGGAAAAGCAGTTTGTCACTGAGCCTGCTGATGTGACCCTGGGACACACATGGTGGAAGGAGAGAAGCAACTTCCACAGGTTGTGCTCTGACATCCACATGGGCACTGTGGCTCATGAGCACCCTGTATGGTCCAGACTAGATTCGAACTCATTATATAGGCAAGCTGGCCTCCAATGCATGGTCCTCCTGCCTCTATGTGCTGACATGAAGGATGTATCCCACCACATGGAAAAATACTGAAGACCCACAGGCGTGTGATCCACCATGTCAGCACTTTATTTTGCAAGCTTCTCAGTGTACACTCACACACTTTAAATAATAAATACTGTAAATGTGCTGCAATTATTTTTTAAATATCCCCTCATACACTCTTTCCCTCCACAACCCTTCCTTCGTGCTCAGCCCTCAACCGATTCCAGCAGTTAGACAGTATGCGTACAGCCCTAGGGGAAAGGAGACCAAAGCAAAAGTCAGAGAACAAAGACACAAAGCCACGGCTTATGAGTTTCTAAATAGGCAGCTGAAACTCGGGCCAGAGATAATGGTTTTGAAAGGGTTTCTGAGCCCCTGAAGCTGGCCTTCTGAATAACAAAAAGCCTCAGCATACCCTCCACCCTAAGCTAGGAAAAATAGCTCCTCTCTTCCTTCTCAACAACATGTGGATAGAATGGGATGAGTGGCCAAGACAGAAGAAAGCAACAGAGTCAGGGCGTGGGGCGGGGATGCCTTAGTTAGGAGTACAAAACTGACACCAGAACAGCAGCAGTCTGGCCTGTGAGGAATGTTCAGAGCTTCTCAGCCTTGACTGTTGACATCTCAGCTGGATCTTTCTTTATAGTGCAAGGCTACAGCACATACTGTGGGGTGGTTAGCAACATCCCCAAACCTTGCCAAGATTAACTCCCAATTGTGACAGTCACATAAGATACAAAAGATCACTCACAATTGAGAGTCAATGTAATAAAAATATAGATAGGTGATAGATAGATAGATAGATGGATAGATAGACAGATAGATAATATCTAGATAGATAATAGATGATGGACAGACAGACAGATAGGTAGATAATAGACAGACAGATAGATAGATGATAATAGATACACTCTCCTCACTCACATGTGATCACTAATGTTTATCTACTCCCTGTTTTTTTTCTATGTATGTATGTATTCTATTAAATGTAATCAAAGCCTGGGGTCACATAGGTAAATACTGTTACACATGCAGGGTGAAGTGGTCCATGCCTTTAATCCCAGGACTCAGACAGCAAAGGCAGATAGATCTCTATGAGTTTGAGGCCAGTTTGGTCTACACAGTGAGTTTCCAGACAGCCAAGACTGTAGAGAACACTATTTCACCATTCTTCCTAGTGGTTTTGTGCTCATTGTCACACATTGCTTTGACAGCTTTCCTGGAATAAATTCCCAAGGAAGGTCCTCAACAAAGAAAACATAAGTGCTGAGGTTTGAATGCAGAGCATATATCCCCTCGGTGGTTTAAGGCACGTGTGGCTGGCTCCGTTTGTCTAGAGCCTAACTTTCCGCAGCACTCCTGACCTGGCCAAGTCTGTGGGGCAGCTACCAATGCACTCATTTTACTGATTCAAACACCACCAACTGATAGGACTTAAATTATTTCCTGATGGCAATATTGTTGCTGAGCAAGACTAGAAGCCACCTAGCACCATTAAGGCTGATCATCAACTTTACAGGACCTGCAGCCACTCAAGAGACAAATCTTATGTGCATTCTCATGAGGAAGATTGTAGATGGAGTTAACTGAAATAGCACAAACCATTTTAACTGTGAGCAGCACCAATCCATGATCTGGGGTCTCAGACTGAACAAAAAGGAGGAAGTGAGCAGAGCATCAGCGTGTCATCTCTCTCAGCTTCCTGGCTGCCGATGCAATGTGTCCAGCCACCTAACCCTCCTGTTGCCATGCCATCCCCCATGAAGGACTGGACTCTCAAACTGTGAGCCAAGCAAATAAAGTTGCTTTTGTCAAGCATTATGTCATGGCAACGAGCAAAGTAACCGATGGATGTGCCATCGCCCAGAGTGCAAGGCTTCTTGTTGATGAAATGAGCATTACCCAAACTGAAACTAAGCCATAGGAATGTAGCATATCCCTTACTCACAAGTGGAATGCTAACTTAATGAGAACTGGGTGCTAGTTGAGTTCTTGCCCATGAATCCTGTCTTAAAGTACATCTCGTGTGAGCTTCAGTTTTCCCAAGTACAATCCAGTTACAAACCTTGAACGGTACATCTCCCGCCTCCTCCTCCGTCCCACATAGCCAATGGAGTCTCCTGACGCCACCTCGGAGGGTAAATATTTAAAGACACTAACTCCAACATCTGCAGCTTTCTTATCCCTGAAGCCAAATTAAGTTGGCACAGTCTGTTTTTACTTCCACTTCCACTCTAATGCAGATTTATTACCAATTAATTGTTTATTGAGGAAAAACAAGTCCATCCTAAGTCTTAGCTAATGCCATCTAAGTATTTGGTATGACTTCAAGTCCGAGCAGCCAGAATACAGAGTGACTCCAGTGGTCATTACCCTGTAATGCTGCATGCTTTTCATGTTTTGATTCACAAAAAAGTAAAAATGCTACCCACTGCTTAGACATTTATTTTTTTTTTTAGATTTAATGAGATTAAATAAATTCTGAGGATGGGAGGAAGAGTAGAGCTTAATTATGTTTTAGGTGATTTGTACAAATCTCCTTCTACCCCAAGCACAATTTTAAGCCAAAGCAAACTTCCACAGTGCTATTGAAGGCTAATGAATGCCTTAATAACATGCAGAGAAAAATGCAATGAGTCAGAGTCATGCTAGACCTCTGAAATACAGTCAGAAAAACAGCTCAATTGTACTCAGAGACAGAAGTCACGACAGAGATTTGCCCTATCATCCTAGACACGTACTGAGCTACATGCTCATAAGTAATATTGTTGGCAGCATGTAGGGGGGAGGGTAGCTGAGGATTGACTTTAATTGTTGTTTTATTTTATATTATAATATTTATCTTGGGTTTTGTTGTTGTTGTTGTTGTTGTTGTTGTAATTATTGTTTTAAGACAGAGTTTCATGTAACCCAAGCTAGTCTTGAACTTGCCACATAGCCAAGATTGACCTTGAACTCCAGATCTTCCTAGCTCCACTTTCCAAGGGCTGGGCTTACAGGCCTGCACTGCCATGTCTGGTCAAGGAGCGTAGATTTTAAAGCTCTATATAAACTCTGAACCAATTTCCTTTATTCTAATAATACCTAGAAAGTGACCAAGCAGCACATTGTGAGACTTTCTATTTCATAGACTCCAGCTGAAGTCAGGCCTTCCCTCCAATTAAATAAATTTCCTTTGTAGGTGCTTTTTTTCCCCTCTTGTTTCTCTACCTCCTCCATCACTACCACTTCCTCCTCCTCCTCCTCCTCCTCCTCCTTCTCTTTCTTCTTCTGACAAAACTTCTCTATGTAACTCAGAATATCCTCAAACTCATGTTGTAGGCCAAGCTATCCTTGAACTCACTGGGTTGTCCAAACTGGTCTTGAAATTTTCTTTGTGTCCCAGATGAGCCTTGAACTCATAACCCTCCTAGCTCAGCCTCTCAAATCTGAGTATTACTGGTATGAGTCCACGTTCCAAGCTTACACTTTATTTTAAACAATTTAATAAATTCTCGTATAAATTTATTCTTCTCTCCTGTTCACATGTCTACCTGCCAGAGTCATCTATGCACGTCTCTCTGCAGGACTGTGGCTTACAGATGACTTTCTTTCTGGTGGACATCTAGTCACACAAGGGTATGTTACACAGAGCTGAAATAAATAGTCAGGAGTTAGAGCCTGGAAAATGCTAAGTGTGTTGTTAGTTGGTCCTTGAACAATGACATATATTAGAGGTGACACATTTTGGTAAAGAAACTAAATATCAAATCACAGGGCCATCTGAACACAGGCGCTGGAACCATCAAAAAAACGTGAAGCAGTCAGAGCAACAATAAAAGAAATAAGACCTAATGCATGCTATGACATGGATGAGCCCTGAAAACCTCTTGTTAGATGAAATAATCCAATCGCAAGAGCCGACACATTGTATAATGTCACTTATGGGACATGTCCCAAGAAGGCAAACCCACAGAGAGAGAAACAAAACTAGTGGCCAAGAATTGGGAGGAGGAGGGCTGGAGAATTACTGATAATTAATGACTCTAGGATTTCTTAACAGGGAATGAGAACCTATTCAGCTGTAAAATAACAAGAATGGCTTTACAGCTCTGCTTTAAAACCACCCAGTTTCCTTCTAAAGGGGTGAACTTAGTGGCATATGAGCTGTGCCTCTACAAAGCTGTTCAAAGAAAGAAATGGACAGAAATGAAAACAAAGAATCAGAAGAAAAAACCCATAGAGTGACTTGGGTAGCCAATTCAGATTCTGAGAGAGGCTGGCCCTCACTGATCCGAGGGGACTACTGATGTTTAAAGGAACTGTTGATATGATTGACTGGACTTTCTTTTTTTATTCACTTTACATCGCGATATTATCTCCCTCCCTCCTCCTGGTCCCACCCACCTTCCGTCACTGTCACTCCGTCCCTCTTCCCTCTATCCCGCCTCCCCTGAACATTTCATAAAGCAAGATATAATCAACACTGGACCTTCACTGAGATCAGTCAGCTGCATCCAGCATGCATTGCCCATGTGCCACCATGCAACAGCCAAAACAATACCCAATCTCTTAACCAGGAAGTGATTTTTTTTAATTTTAATAATTTATTCAGATTACATCTCTATTGTTGTCCCCTCACTTCTATCTTCCCATTGTCCACCTCCCTTCCTCTTTCATCCTATGCCCCTCCCCTAGGTCTGTGACAGAAGGGGATCTCCTCCCCCACCATATGATCACAGCCTGTTAGGTCTCACCCGGTAGCCTGCTTCCCCTTCCTCTGAGTGCCACCAGGCCTCCCCACCAAGGGAAAGTGGTCAAATAGGGGGCACCAGAGTTCATGTCAGAGTCAATCCCTGCTCTCCCCACAACCATGGAGAATGAGTTGTCCATTCGCTAGATCTGAATAAGGGTCTAGGTTTACTGCATGCATTGTCCTTGGTTGGTACAGCAGTTTGTGCAGGCCTCCCTGGGTCCAGATCTGCCAGCCTTGATGGTCTTCTTGTAGGGTTTCAGGACCCACTAGGTCCTTCTATTTCCCCGTTCTCCCATACCTCTCTCACCTGGAGTCCGAATAGCAAGACCCAGCATCTGTCCCAATCCCCTGCTGAGTGAAGACTCTCAGAGGACACCCATGCTGGGCTAGTATCCAACTACAAGTGAATATATACCAAGTCTATCTTTCTGAGTGTGGGTTAACTCACTCAGGATGATTGTTTCCAGTTCCATCCATTTGCCTGCAAGTGTCAAGATTTCCTTGTTTTTAATAGCTGGGTAGTATTCCATAGTGTAAATGTACCACAGTTTCTTTATCTATTCTTGGACTGAGGGACATCTAGGTTGTTTCCAGATTCTGGATATCACGAATAAGGCTGTTATGGACATAGTTGAGCAAATGGCAGGAGTAATGTAGCACAGGCTGGCCTCAGCCTTACTATGTAGCAGGGGGTGGGGGGGGAAGCAGTAGGCCCAAGGCAAGGAGGTCAAAGAAAACTTGGCCAGCACTATTCACTATTAGTGCTAAGAGATGGAAAACATGGAGAAATGGTTGAAAGATGATTTTCCTTCCCTCAGGCCCACATCACCTCCAAGCCCACCCTGGGAGGCCTAAGAGTCTGGGTGCTCAAACCCACAGAAGTGCCAGCTGCTGTCTCTGCAGCTTCCACCCATCTTCAGGACCTGCTTCCTCATGCAGGACTCTTAACAAAGAATTCTTATCAAGGAATTAACTTCTGGATTTTGGCCAGTAGGCATCAATTCAAACTCTTCTATTGTTGCCAAAGCACATTATATTGTGAGACGATTGCTCTACAACTCAGAAGCAAACATTTGCTCTTAATGCCAGGGTGAGCAACTAGTTTAAAGAGAGAGAGGGAGAAGGCACTGGGGTACCACTCTTTCAGAGGACTGAAGATTGGTTCCCAAGACTGGTGCCTAGTTTTAACTACAGTGCCAGTGGGATCTAGTGCCCTCTTCTGGCTGCCATGGGTAACTGCACTCACAAGTACATACTCTCAATGTAGACACACACACATACACATAATTAAAAATAAACATAAATTTAAAAAAATAAAATAAAATCCTCCAGGGCTGAGGAGATGGCTCAATGGGTACAGCGCTTGCTACCCAAGCACGAGGACCTGAGTTCAAATCTTTAGTACCCACATAGAAACATAAGGTCACTGTAATCTCAGCATGGGAGACAGACACAGGAGGATCTCTGGAGCTTTCTGGCCAACCAGTCTGGCTGAATTAGTGAGTTTCATGTTCAGTGAGAGATCCTGACTTTAAGAAAAAATGGGGTAGGGGGAAGGTGGGGTGGAGAATGACTGAGGAAGATACCAATGTTCATCTCTTATACCAAGGCAGGGAGGGAAGTTGGGAGTGAGGGAGAGGAGGAGGAGAGATGGATCCATATTGCATCAGTTATTCTGTAGGAGAGGTGGCCCAGTTTTTTGGGGGGAGATGCAGAGAGCTCACTTATGTGTATCACCATAGCTCTGGTACCAGTATCCTTTGCTGATATCTGATGGAGTAAAAGAAATGGCAGAAACCACACTAGCTTAAATGTATGTGTTATGGACCACGCATACTGCACATGACATGGGAGGAAGGCTGCTATGGGAAAGGTGCATGGGCTTAGACACTGGGCCTCAGTCCCTGGCTGAAGTGATGCACAAGCTGAGCCTGGAAAGGATTATCCTAGCTCTCTGGGGAGCTCTAGCCTCCTGTATCAAGTGGAAGACGATTGTTCCTTTTCTCACAATGGCCGCGATTGCTATTTGAAATAAGATGGATATGTACAATCATCTGCACCTTAGCTTTGGAACAAATCTGAGGTCATGTTTATTCATTATAAGAATAAAGGACCCTCAGGCTGAAGAGATGGCTCCGCCGTTAAGATCACTGGCTGCTCTTCCAGAGGATTTAAAAGTTAGTTCCTAGTAACCACATGGCTGCTCACGACTGTCCATAACTCTAGTTACAGGGGATGTGACACCCTCTTCTGGCCTCTGCAGCCACCAGTTACTCCTATGTTGCCCAGATATATATGCAGGCAAAACAGTCATATACACACACAATAAAGTAATAAATAAAACTTTAAAAATAAGAACAAAACACTCTATGGTAGCATCCTCAAAAGTTGACGAAGACAGAACTATAGCATTGCCTCAGTAGACCTTTTTTTTTTTTTTTTTTTTTTTTTGCCTCAGTAGAGCTTTCATGGTTACGGTCCATGAAAATAATATTGAACTGGCTTTGAAAAAAATTCCCAGCAAAACAACACAGGCTATCGCCATTACTTTTGATCCCCTTCCATAACAACATTGTGGAAGACACAAAACACACAGAGAGAAATGAAGCTGGACCTGACTGACCAAAGGGCTTTCTTCCTGGGGGCCAGCTTTGAAAGTACTGGAAGATGCTGTGCAGGCTGCTGGGGAAGATAGCTCATCAACGGTCTTACTGAGCGGTGAACCTTGAATGGCTAAGGAAGACACCCTTGGCTTCTGGTTGCCACATACACGCACAGAGAGATAGAAATGGGCATACGGATGGCTTGCCCCAAAACTGAAGACCTATTTATAGATTCATATATACATATGAATATATGTTATACCACTATGATATATATAGTCCAGGAGCAGTTTAAAGTTAGGCTATATCCTTTTACACAGCTAACTGACACTATCACAAACACATCTCCCTTCCTATTTTAATCTTTGCTTTCCTCTGTGTGGTTAAATGAATTAGCATGCATGTAAATAACTGAGTAATGCCCAGGACATGGTAAATATCATAGCTATGCATGCCACTACTATTGCACTTATCCCTTCCCACCATCCTATGAGCTATGCATCATATTATCCTTTACAGTCAAAAATCCTAAGGCACAGACAGTTGTGTACCTCTTTGATAACAGAGCTGTCCAAACAATCTCTTTCACAAGTCCTTTCTTAACCACCTCTCAATGGCCAGAAAGAAAAGTTGGGCTTTGGTGTTAAAGGGACAGAAAATATAAACCCTAAAGGACAAATGACCAAAGCAGGTTGGGCCATTTGCCACATGGAGATGAACCATCTCTCAGATTTGTTTTTCTTTTTGAGGCAGAACATGTGTGCTCTCCCTCTATAACCCACATGTAGATTCTGTTGATACTATCTAAAGCTGTAGTTATATCTGATGGAAAAGTCCAAAGGTGGAGGCTAAAGGGAACCTGGGTCTCTACTAGCCACATTTCACAACCCACATCCCAGCCCAAATCCGGCCCCGCTCTATATGTCTACATGCTCAGACACATGGCCTAAGCCTCTAGGTGCCTCACCCCAGTTCTGTCTTGGTTTGGCCAATTGGGGCACCTTCTTTTATTGTGGGCCTCAATCAAACAAGCTGTGAAGGCTCCCTGCAATTGGCCCCCTGAAACTTCACCACCCCTTCCTGGTTCTCCTCCCCTTTACTTTATTCTCTGAAGATAAAAACTTCTGAGCTTACCATCAGTTTCCACATCTGCCCTGGACTCATTCTGTCGACCAGGCTTGGTCTCGAACTCACAGAGATTCACCTGCCTCTGCCTCTCAGAGTGCTGGGATTACAGGTGTGCACCGCCATGCCTGGCAGCACTGTGGTTTTCATAAATGCATTTTTTGGGTCATGACTCCATGAGGATATATATCTGTATCTATAGCCATAGGTATAGCTAGCTACCTATAGATACAGATATCTACAGATATCTATTTATGTCTATCTATAGACATAGCTATAAATATATTAAATGTATACATATAGAGAGAGAGAGGTATGCATATTTAAAACTATAATCTGTGGTTTTCATTTGGTTTTTCCTATGGTTTTAAAAGAAATTAAACCACTTCAGTTTCCTGAAAGTACATTGGGCTCCAGTCACTGAGAGCTCTAGGGGATGGAAGGGTGGTCGGCACAACTGTTTTTATTCCAACAGATGTTGCCTGTCTTCCTCAAGTACCTAACAGACAGGCAATGAACAGGAAGGCGGGATACTGTCAAGTGGAAATCACAGTCCTTGGATCAAATTCCCAAGCAGGATTTTGCATTACAGTCAGCCTATTCCTAAACATATGCTGTTCGCAAGTCACAGCTACAGTAACAAGATAAAAACAGAAAGAAAGAGAAAAAAACACAACTAACACTGAGTGGACACCTAATTTGACTAATCATCTAGCTCTGGTGACTAAAAGATACAGCAAAGCAGAGTTCACTAATAACTCAACTGCCTGCATGTAAGTACACCCCCGACCAGACAAGATCAATCATATTCTCTCTCTCTCTCTCTCTCTCTCTCTCTCTCTCTCTCTCTCTCTCTCTCTCTCTCTCTCTCTCTCTCTCTCTCTCTGTGTGTGTGTGTGTTTGTGTGAGAGTGGCCTACATGTGTCATGCACACACATGAAAGTCAGAAGACAATTTCCTGTCTCCTTGCCTCCCACCTTATGTGAAAGAATCTCTTGTTCACTGCAGCATATGTCCGGCTGGCTGCCTTGCTCACTCTCTAACGTATGGGGGGTCTCCTGAGCTCAAGGACCACAGGTAAATATTATATCTGGTTTACTATGGGTTTAAGGGATCTGAATTCAGGTCCTCACATTGGCACAATGTCTTAGTTAGGGTTACCATGGCTCTGATGAAACACCATGACCAAAAGCAACTTGGGGAGGAAAGGGTTTGTTTTTCTTACACTCCCATATCACAGTACATTGTTGAAGGAGACCAGGACAGGAGCTAAAACAGGGCAAGAACTTTGAGGAAGAAGCTGATGCAGAGGACACAAAGGGATGCTCCCCATGACTGGCTCAGCCTGCCTTCTTATAGAACCCAGGACCAGGGTTGGTCCCACCCACAATGGGCTGGGCCCTCCCTCATGAAGAACTAATTAAGAAAATGCCCTACAGGCTTCCTCACAGCCTGATCTTATGGAGACATTTTCTCAATTGAGGCTTCCTCCTCTTTGATGACATAAAACCACCTAACACAGAAGACAAAATCGCTTTACCGACTGAGCCATCTCTTCAGCCTCGCTTTGTCTCCTTTGTAAAGGGTAACTGAGAACTTTTGGATGCCGAATACTGCCTACAATTGGCAATTTGTTAGGTATTAATGATACTGAAGGTCATATTTAGGATTCTATTTGCTCTCAATTTGTGGCCCATCTCACAGACCAGACCGAGAGAAATGGAAAACGTGAGATTATGCTGGGAAAGAGAAGCAGCAAGACAGCAGAGTATTTTTAAATCTAAAACAAGCAGTTATTGATTTTCTGTTGCAGGTAAACACCTCATACTCTACGCAAATGCAGGGCCCATGCCACTCCACACTGTCTTTCCTCTCTGGTCACTTTTCCACTCTAAACTGCCACATTAAAAACCCGTGCTTGTCTGGGCCAATCGGCACCCCTTCCCCACCAGTTCTCTACCATGCTGGGGAAGTAAGAAGTCCCACAAAGGGTGATGGGAGCTGAGAATGTGCCCCCTCAGCACATGAACTATCATCCACAAAACAACTTGAGCTGTGACAACTGAACTGTCTAAGTCACTGCAAATTAATGTCTTGGTAAAGTTCATCTTTGTTTCCAATTATGCTAGAATCGTAAATGTGGAATCGGGAGATGGCTTCTCGGCTCCCTGGATCTGGCCAGCATTCATCTTACTGTAAAGCACATGCAGTTGACAGGTGATGGCACTCTTTAGGGTGTACCTAGGGCAATGGGGAGAAGTTAAAAAAATTTTTTTAAAATTTAAAATACAAACAACAACAAACCAAATTTGTTCTTAAAGGACTAAGTCAGAAAACATCTCTGGAAAACTTTCCCTGAATCCACAGAGATAAATGCCACTCATTGTCAGTCGTGTTAAATAGGCATTAGAAATGCTTGTGGTGAAAGGCATTGGGCCCTTACCTGGCTCCTGGAGTAACTAAAGCAAGATGGGAGCTTGCCATCTCTGCCTCCATTTTGCATCTGTCCCTTTATCTAACTTTGGGTCAGATATTTGCTCACAGCTACACACAGACAAGTTTAAACTCAACAAGTGTAGGTCTAAACCTCAGTAATACGGAATCTGAACCCTTTCTCTTCAAAGATGATAACTATCAGCTTTTCACCAGAGTGTACCCCACCCTGCCCACAGACACCTAACGGTCTCCAGTCATTACCCTAAGCCTGTGGCCGTTTTGATTTCTGGGAACAGCAGAGCTTGACAGGGCAGACCACTCCTGACACCCCACGCTACCCCAAGATAAGGTCGGTTATCCATGGTAGTGAGGCTGCATCTGAAAGCAGGAGGAATCATCTCCCAAGAGCCACCTTGATCCCTCAAATACTAAGAACTTCTTCAGATCGATCACCTTGGAGAACCAGAACTCAGTGACCACCCAGACCACACTTTGAGCCAGACTGCCTAATTATGCACTATGTCTTAGCTCCCTCTCCCCAAATCGTTCTCTACTTGAGCCTGAAAGTTCATGTCAGTTCTCCTAACACAAACTTGAAGTCCCTACACCCCTTCTTCTGTTTCTCATCCCAGTGGAAAGTTGATGAACACTCCTTTCTCTGCTTTTGACCTTTAATCATCTCTGCCACAGGGCTATTGGGCTACGCAGCCAATCCAGACCTTTGTGTCTCTTTACCTAAGGCCCTTTGCCCTAGGAACTCTGGTTACAATGTGTGGAAACTTGAAGACTCAGGTTCATGCAAGAAGAGACACAAGTGGCAGTCAGCAGAGTATGGGAGTAAGGAAGGCATGGAGGGACGAAGAGAAAGTTCTAGAGTAGTACAGCATACTGGGTAACTATAATTTACAATAATTTATCACATATTTACAAGGAGCAAAAAGAAAGTTAGAAGTTTCCCAACACAAAGAAATGAGAAACGTTTAAAGAGCAGGAACTAAGAGTGAATCATTCTTTCTTCATCATTATAAAATACAATCCTGTCAGATCATCGCACCACAGTTACAAAAGCATTCAACTATTAAGTGACCATTAAAAATGCCTCTGCTTGCCCCGGTTCAAAGAATGTGTCCTTCTGTCAAGTCGCTAAGGGTCACATTTTTAAGTATATTCATTCCTCTTTACACATTCATAACCCAGTTCTAAATTCATGTTTATTTGATGGCATCTCTCCCTCACCCTTTTATGACTATTAACATTCACCCTGGCAAGCTGATAAAGAATATTGAGTCTGATACTTGCTAGTCTTGGTAGAAATTAATCAAAACCCATCTGTTCCCCTCTCGGTCTAGACAATTTGATTACAACTCACCCTAAGATTACAGGATTCTTACACTCCCCACCCCCACCCTCCCCCAACACACACACACACACACACACACACACACACACACACACACACAGTTCAGTTGATTTAGAAACAATGATTAAAGCTGCTTACTTTAAGGAAGATTGTTCCCAATCTTCCCCTTTTGCAAGGCACAGAAAGATGAAAGCCTCTCGATCCTGAAATATTTATATGGCAGACTGGAAATCTGTGTCTGCGCAGGTTGAAGAGCTGCAGCTGAGGACCTTATCTTAACATCCCGTGCGTGTCTGCGTGTATCTCTTACCTTTGCACTCCCGCTTTCCCCAGTAAGAGTGACGAAATGAGACGGGTCTGAGAGTGCTCACAGTTCTCTTCCCTTCACTTAATTGTCAATCTCGTAGGGCATAATAAAGAGACTTGCAGAGAAAGATTACCTTCCTGACACAGACTATTTACAGGGATAAGTACCAGTTATCCTTATGTGGCCCTAGAATGGCTGCTTTCAAAGGGATGCAATGCCAAGCAGGGAGACTGAGTTTAAGCCGCCCTCCAGGGGAGAGGGGGGGAATACCTTGATCTTGATTCCAGAAAGCTAAAGAATTAGAAGTGATTACTAGAGAGTAATTCTGGGCTCACCCAGCCCCACAAGTCCTGTAATTAACTGCTCTCTCTCTCTCTCTCTCTCTCTCTCTCTCTCTCTCTCTCTCTCTCTCTCTCTCTCTCTCTAATATATGCTTTCCCTGTCTTTCCCCCCTTTAATGTCCTTCTAATTGAGGCAAAGTGCTGATATCTTAAGTGCACAGTTGGATAGGCTTTGACAAATGCATATACCGTGGAACCAGCCTTCCCCACTCTTAGTTTTCTTTTCACCATTTTCAAAAATCAGCATCATTACACCCTCTGCTATTAAAAACCTAGATTCCTCTAAATTCCAGGCGTGTAGGCACACATGTGAGTTGCTTCCTGAAGGAGCTAACCCCTATTTGAGAGAAGCCAGTGTCAGCTCACCTTACTTTTTTTTTTTTTTCAAACAAGGCAAGAAAAAGAAAGGAGGCAGGGATCTTGACCAGCAGCCCAGGGAATAGAAATCAAGGCCCAAACATCAGGTTAGACACATAGCAATTCCCTGGGACCACACTCCAAATCCCAGCAGACCCAGGCAGCCTTTGAGCTTCTGAAATGAATACATTGAATGAAGCAAGCCCAATTCTGAGCCAGACTGCAGACTGAAGTTTTGAGGGGGAAGGGGGCACTTGTGGGGGATGGGGGATGTTCCTAACTGTTCTGCACAGACATTAAAACGTCAGTTACAGCAGACCCAGAAACTGTCCCTTCACTGCACCTCCGGGCGCTTCCCTCTGTGCCGGGATTCCCCTGTATAAAAGCAGAATTATAAACACTCATCCTTAGAAGTGTACAAGGGAAGATAGATAAATATATATTATATATTATATAATATATATATAATATATATATATATATATATATATATATATATATATATATATATATATCACAAGGAGGGCAAAATGTTCTGTGCTTCATTCAGCAATCACTATTCTTCAAGATGCTAAGTACAAAACTAAACAATGAACAAATACAAAGAGGAGTGTAAAGAAGCTGGGTTCCGGAGAGTTCTTTTTTGCTGGTTGCTTTAAAACAAGGAGTTTTGTGCCAGCAAGTTCTCTTGTCACTATGTTAGGATACCTTAGCGGAGCTGTAGGCCTAGACAGCGTGGCTGTTGGGGCCCAAGTTCTAACTCTGCCTAGGAAAAGACTCACATTAACTCTATTGCTTCTCTCCCACTCTGTATCTACCACGGCAAAATGGGGACAATGAGAGTACTTAGCTCAGCACCATTTTCTGTAAAGCACCAGATCCTAAGCACCTTTCCCTTGATGGGCCAGTAGACCTCTGCCCAAAGCTCCTAGTTCCATTACTACAGTGTAAAAACTGAGGCAGATGGCAAGATAAAAGGGTGTAACTGTGTCCTAATACATCTTGATTACAAAGCACGACATCTGTAACCCTGGCTCTTGGGAGGCAAGGAGGGGAGAATGGAGAGTTGAAACCATGGCTCAAAAAGCAAAACAAGGAGCTGGAGAGATGGTTCAGTAGGTAAGGACACCCGCTGTACAAATCTTCAGCAGCAATGTAAAAAGCCAAGCATAGCTGTGCATGCCAGTACCCCCAGCACTGTGGATCAGAGACAGGAGGATCCCGGGAGCTATGATCAACCATCATCGGAAAACATTCTGAGCTTTTGGTTTAGCGATAGACTGTGTGAGGACAATAAAGTGGAGAACAAACTCTCTCTCTCTCTCTCTCTCTCTCTCTCTCTCTCTCAAAAGGCAAAGCCTGGCACAATGGTGCATGCCTGTAATCCCAGCACTTGGGAGGCAGACACAGGCAGATCTCTGTGAGTTTGAGGACAGCCTAGTCTACAAAGTGAGTCCAGGACAGCCAAGACTACATAGAGAAACACTGTCTCAAAAAACAAAAATAAAACAAAATAAAAAGCAAAAGCAAAAAGTGCTGGTTTGAATAAGAATAGCCCCATTGGATCCTGTATTTGACTACTTGGCCATCAGGGAGTAGCAGGACTTGAGAGGGATTGAGAGGTGTGGCCTAGTTGGAAGATGTGAGTTACTGAGGATGGGCTTTGGGATTTCAAAAGCCCGAGCCAGTCCTAGAAACACTCCCTGCTGCCTGCGGATCCAGATGGAGAACTCTCAGCTCCTTTCCAAGCACCATGTCTGCCTGCATGCTGCCATGCTCCCCACTTTGATGATAATGGATTAAACCTCTGAAACTGTAAGCCAGGCCCAATGTAGTGCTTTCTTTTATAAGAGTTGCCATGGTCATGGTGTCTCTTCACAGCAATAGAACATTGACTAAGACACAACTCAATTATAGACCTAAACATTTGTGTATCAAATAACTTTCACAAACTCAAAAAAAATTGTTTTGTTTTTATATATATATTTTTCTTCCACCACTTAAAAATGAAAATAACTGCTTCAGCTTTCAGGCTGTTTAAAAACAGACTATAGTGAAATTTGGCTCCTGGGCCATGGCTTATAAACTGACTTAGTTCAAAGCACTGAGTGTTAACGCAGCTAAAACTCTTAGACCTTTTCCTGCACAGCATAAGCACTACCTCTGAGCTGCTGTTCATCATTATTTTTAAGTTGAAAGTGATGAAGGCCACTCTCTTGAGGGGTCTGATGACTACTCTTCCCAGCAAGTCAGCCTTATGGGCTTCTAGTTTTGAGAATAACAGTCAGAGGTCCTAAGAGACCCGGTGATCTCAGTGCTTTCCTTTAATACCTAGGCAAGATATAGTGAACTCTCTCACCAGATATGGATCCAACATAGAGAGTGCCTGATTGTATAGATATGATCATTTGGGGAATGATTTTTTTTTAAAGCCATCGCTGTCCATTTTTGCACATTAAATCCCACAAAGAGATTTATTTACAACATTAAATCATTTCTTTGTGCTGCCTGGCTACATTTTTAACTATTAAAATATTCATCACACACTCTAAGAACCTAATGCCAAGTGTTTTATGACCTTTTAAAGGATGGCTTCTTTAAAAAAAAAAATCACCTTCAAATGTGGATATCAGTTTCCAACTGGGGCTAAGGAAGAGCAAATATGAAGGGGATAAACAAGCTACCGTTGTCCTGGAAGACAGCACAGAGGTGGGCTGATTGAGCAAAATACTCGGAATGAATAAAGCAAAACAGTGGGTTTGGGATGGGAAATCAGGAGAAAGCAGTTTGCTCCTTAGCATGAGAACACCTTCTGTTGCCTGCAGCAATGGATTTTAACAGGGGGAAACTCTGGCCCACAGGAGACAGTAGGTAGGGTCTCCGGACATTTTTAGTTGGCATGGCTTGGCAGAGGTAAGGTTGCATTGGCCTCTAATGGGAGAAGTTAGTGGTTTTGCCAAGCTTCCTATGATAGTGTCAATTGTCAATGTCCTATGATAATATCAATTTTGTCAAGGTGACAAAATCTAAAATCACCCAGGAGATGGGACTCCGGTCGTGCCTATGGGAAATGTTCTTCATCGCACCAGCGGAGATGGGAAGATCCATCTTAGCGTTGTGAGGGCCCTGGACTGTGGAGAGTGGGAACTGAGAAGTGCGCATGCGTGCGTTCCCTGTTCTCTTCTAACCATGGCTAGGCTATGACTCAACTAATGGCCCTAACGGACCATGGGTTATGTATGGAACCGCAAGCTAAAATCAACCCTTTTCCCTTAAATTGCTTTTGTCAGAGTAGTCAATCTATCACAAGAATGGGAAAAGAAACTAAGACAGCACTAAGACAACTAACAAGCACCTAGTTCAAAGTGGTTTGTAAGAATAGCTGGGGGGCAGGGGGGCTGGGGGAAAACACCTACTGATGCCTGCCTCACAACCAACTTTCATTTTGCTTCTACTTGAAATTGACTCTTTCAGGCTTGAGTGAAACTTAAAAACAAACACACAAAAAAGGGAAACATCCCAACACTTACATTTTTGCTAAGCACCACAGCTCCTCTTGAACTGTGTATCCACCCACTTTCTCAAAACCATCACAGTGGGTGGGGGGCGGGAGGCAGGCAAGATTGGTGCTCATTTAAATTACACAAATTAATTCAATTACCCTGAAGGAAACTACTACCGAATCACCAGACTGGGGAGCAACAGATGCTAATTTTGTGATTCAATTTACTAACGAGGTAACTTGACAAATGTTTAAGAGCTAGTCAGCTGTGGCTAAAACCAAACCATTCAAGGAAATCTGTTCCTGCTGTCTATCAATGTGGATAGGACTCCTTCTTGTTCTCCACCAGAGTGAGGCTGCTCAGTTTCCTTAAGGAAATAAGGCTCTTTAGACCAACATAAGGTGGAAGAAGAACATAGTGGAACATTCATCCCTTGATGACAAAACACTATATAAGCAGAGAAAAGCTTCCAGACCGGCACACAGAGAGTCAAAGTAATTCTGATTCACCTTAAGGTAACTTAACATTATAAGTACAGTATTAATGTTGTATATTTAACACCATATTTTTATTTTTTTTTTTATTTATTTTTTATTTTTTGGTTTTTCGAGACAGGGTTTCTCTGTTCAGCCTTGGCTGTCCTGGACTCTCTTTGTAGACGAGGCTGGCCTTGAACTCACATTTTTGTCAGTTTTAGGCTTCAGTTTTACAATAAAATTCTATTTAAATTAAACCATATTTGTCTAGTGTTCTACAATTCTGTTTAAGTTCATCTATATTTGTAGAGTGTGTTATAATTCACCTAGCACATTCACATCAATCATCTCACTTGAGCCCTAAAATATTCCGAGAAGAGACAGCCAGTACGGTCACCCTCCATTTACACATTGACTTGGTACAACATAAGGGCCTTTGGAGCCTTGCAGGAGACAGGAGATGATGATGAGAATGCCTCAGAAAGTTGGATTAAAAGGTAACAGGAAGCCAACCACTGGCTCATTTTACTATCACTCAACAAACATCCCAGGATTTGGTGACTTAAAACGGATGTTCTGTGGATTCCCACCATTTGGTGGGGCTGGCACACAGGTGAGTTTTGCTGGAACAATAACGCAGCTCTGGTGATATTCCGGTGGCAGGAAAGAGAGTGGAAGTGTCAAATAGATTCATTCAAACATATGCTGATGACATCAGTGGGACAGCAGAAAGGCCAGGGTCAGTGGGACCTTTCTACACTAGCTTGGGTGTTTTCCCACAAGGTAATCAAATTTCTTTCTCTTTTACACAATTTTACATTTGCATCTGAAGGGCATGTTTCTTTCTTTCTTTCTTTCTTTCTTTAAAAATTTTTTTATAGCTGGGTGTGGTGGTGCATGCCTTTAATCCCAGCACTCAAGAGGCAGAAGCAGGCAGATCACTGTGAGTTCAAGGCCAGCCTGGTCTACAAAGCGAATCCAGGACAGCCAAGGCTACACAGAGAGACCCTGTCTCAAAAAAACAACAAAAAAATTGTTTATTATGAATACCGTGCTCTGCCTGCATATACACCTGCAGGCTAGAAGATGGTACCAGATCTCATTATAGATGGTTGTGAACCACCAGGTGGTTGCTGAGAATTGAACTCAAGACCTTTAGAAGAGTAGCCAGTGCTCTTAACCTCTGAGCCATCCCTCCAGCCCCTGATGGGCATGTTTCTGTGTGCCACTGAATTCATGGGGAGATCAGAGGACAACCTCTAAGAGTCAGCAATTCTCCCCTATCACCTGGGTCATGGAGATCAAACTCAGGGGGTCAAGTGCCTTAGCACACTGAGCCATCTCACCGGCCTCAGATTTTCTTAATGGCAACCCAAGCACTAAAAGTAAACACTTTGGCAGCCATGAATGAGAGAAGATGAGAGTCTTCCATGTCCAAGCCTGAACGGTGGGGCGGGGCCACTTCTGCCATACTGCGCTGGTGGCAGCAGTCATAAAGTTCACTCAGGAAGAAGAGGCAGAGCCATAGCAAGAAGGATGTCGAAGAACTCATGGCCATCTTTAATCTGCCATGTCATTCTGAGAATGTTTGCCATCTTAAGTATTAACATGATATCCCAGTGACTCTGGGTCCTCCTTTGTCCTGGGAGCAAGTCCCTCAAAGAAACTGTACCAAGTCCCCTTCTCTACAAGGGACATGTTCCAAGACCTCTAGTTAATCCCTAAAATTGTGGGTAGAACTGAACTACATAGATATAATGTTCTTTCCTATATATTATATATGTTATGATTTAGGTGTAAAATGGTCTCCTGTAAGTCCGTGTGTTTGACTACTTGGTCCTCAGCTGCTGGTTCTGTTTTAGGGGGTGGGGTTATGGAATCTTTAGGGTGTGGGACTGAGCAAGAGGAAATGAGTAAACGGGATGTGAGTTTTAAGTGTTATATCCCATCCCTGCTTTCTGCTTACTGTTCAGCGCTATATACAAATCCGCCGCCACCCTCCTGTCACCACAGACCTAGACCCTTCAGCCACCATGCCTTCCCAAACACAATGGACCGTATTGCCTGTGAATCAGGAGCCCAAATAAACCCTTGCTTTCTTAACCTGCTTCTGTCAGGTGTTTGGTCACTGCAATGTAAAAATAACTAATACAGAAAAATGGTACCAGAAGTGGAATGGGGTTGTTGCTATGATCTGCCTGACAGTATATGATTCATAGGTCTTTGGAATTGGTTTGCAAAGGAATGTGGAAGATTTGGAATTGTAAGCAAAAAAGAAAGAAAGAAAGTCCCAAGCTGTTATAAGGAGAGGTTAGTGGTCCACTCTGAAAAATTGATCAGGGCTCAATTAAAAAATAATGGACTAATTTGTTATGTTCAAGAGACCGTAACATTCAGAGTATGAATTTTTTTTTGGGGGGGGGGTGTTTCGAGACAGAGTTTCTCTGTGTAGCCTTGACTGTCCTGGACTCCATTTGTAGACCAGGCTGACCTCGAACTCACAGCGATCTGCCTGCCTCTGCCTCCCGAGTGCTGGGATTATAGGTGTACGCCACGGTGCCCAGCTCTGACATGCTTATTGATCCTGTTCATTCCTTGGCTTCCAATACCATTCCAGTCCCTGTGACATCTATTCTCTAGTGACAAAGGCCAAAGATCTACCTTGTACCTTCAGTAGAGAGCCCATCTCACAGGTACCCCAGAGTCAACAAATCCAAAATGGAGCTTGTCATCCCGCCTTCCAAGCTTGCATCTCTCCCCATCTTTGTTACTATGCAAGTGACATAGTCATCTACTCTCTTTTTTTTTTCTTTCTTTCTTTTTTTTTTTTTTATACCACTGTAATCTATTAATTAACCTATAGGCCAATGCTGCACAATAATTACTCCATCCTAAGCCTCCATGCTCATATGGTTTCTTCCCATTCAGATTTCCCACATTATGCTTGCTTTCAGATCATCTCCCAGGCCCATTTCATTTCTCTTGTTGTTTCCTGGTCTCTCCTCATGGCTGCTCCATCTTTTCCTTCTTCGACTACACTGTTTTTCCCATCAGCAGCCACCTGAGCACCATCCTTGACTTCTGTACCTTCGTCTTCTGCATTAAACTGACAGCCACATTTGATGGGTTGATGGATTATCACCACTGACCACCGTTTCAGTCCACCCTCAAAGCCCTTCTCTACACTGAGGCATCAGCCCTTGCCTTCCTGATTCTCCTACCTCCCATCTCACGTCCCTGTAATCCACAATGACCTTTCTAAAACCCAAATACGATTATGTCACTTACTATTTTAGTTGGAAGACATGCTGCTGAGGATAAACTTTGAACTCTTTAATATGATTTATACATCTTCTTCTTGTGTGATTTGATTTGAAGACACCAAATGCCCTCTCACCTCACCCCTACATTTCTCTCATAAGCCCTGCCAATATAATGTCCAGTTTATTCATTTTTTTCCAGTTAAGATTGCTGAAGCTCTTGTTAATATCAGATGGCATCTAAGAGATACCAACGCAATTAACATCTTATCAGCCATTAACTCCTTTACTCAGGAACATCCATCATATCATCTTTGTGTCGAGAGTTGATATTTAAAAAGACCCCTGCCATTCCAGTCTCTCTTTCTCTCTCTCTCTCTCTCTCTCTCTCTCTCTCTCTCTCTCTCTCTCTCTCTCTCTCTGCCTCCAGCTTGTAGATCAAGATTGGAGCTTTCAGCTGTTCCTGTCATCATGGACTCTAACCCTCTGAAGCCATAAGCCCAATTAAAGGTTTCTTTCCTGAGTTGTCTTGGTCATAATGTTTTGTCACAGCACCAGAACATAACTGAGACACTAGGTATCCAGTAACTAGAACAGTTAAAGCCAAAGGGTACAAATCACTTCACCATCTTTATTTGATAAGTTAAGATGGCTGGGAAACCAACCAGATATTCCCCCCCACCCCCACGAAATAAATTCTAAGGACAACACAAATGAACTGATCACATAAAAAAAATCCGCAATACTTATCATCTCTAGAAATGAAGAAATCATTAGGCAAGACTTGGAAATTGTCTCCATTTACAGCTCCGCTTCTCCAGTATCATAGTATTTATCACTGTGATAGGATCTGACCTTTAATAGAACTTAACATTAGAAACTCAAGTTCTCTGTCTATTTCTCATCCATCTTCCACTCAGCTTCTCCAAGTTTCTGTCGTGTTGCCTAGTAGCTGAGCACCGATATGTGCGTAGGTCCACTAGAGCCACCTACATCTCTGCCTGTGCCTGGACCACTGGCTGCCAGAGCTTCTTCGTGGCATCTTTTATTAATACACCTGCAAGGTTTTCCCTTTTCTTTCACAGCAGTTTCTTAGGGCCCTACATCTTAGCGCTCAGCTTTCTTTCAGTACTTCTGTAAGTCACGCGTTTACAAAATCTAGACCTAGCAATGATAATTATTGAAATTTTCCATCACTTTGCATTATTCTAGCATCTGGAACTATAGTCATCAAAGTGTGAACTATGAGTCTAAGCATCTCTTTTACGGGATAGGAAACTGAGGCTTCAAGTCAAATAATTTGTGAAAGCTTCATAATTAACTGCTATTTTTTAAAGATATAATGCACAATCAGAAAATTAAGTTGATTGGGACCAATCAGTCATAATCACCTTATACACTAATAAAATACTGACAAAGACAATAGTGTGATGCTCAGGCTGTGCTTCAAAATAATTCAGTGAAGAAATGAACAAACTGTAGATGGAACAAGAGAGCCTAAGGACTGGTATCTGCTGTAAGGTGGGGATAGGCACCTGAATAGCGACTATGTCATTCACTGCACCTTGGTAATATATCTGAGGCTTCCAATATCAAAAGCTTGTTAGTGTCATCTTTCTGTACAGTTACAAACAACACAAGTCTACTGATGAGCACTGGCTCAACAGTGTTTGGAGATAATTCTGAAAATGTTTCATTATACGACCAGGTTTATGCATGCATGACAGGGGAAGCACAGACCTTCCAGCTTTAAATACAAAGGTCTTACTTTTGTCACCCAGGTGTATTTTTTCCCTAACATTGCACACTTATCTTCATGGGAGAAACAATTACCCGGGCACTGTATCCTACTGTATGGTGTTATCTTTTAATTAACCCGTGTAGCCTTTCTCACTTAACCTAGTTTGAGAAGTGACAGCCACTTGAGCTTTCTAAATAATGTATGCCACTGCCCTTTTATTGGGTTTATTCAGCCAAGAACAATAGTTCGTGCTGTGGGGTGCAGCCCTGCAGAGCTGGGTATACTTCGGATCAGTTATGATACTTGCCACGACCGTTGATGCCGCACTTGTCCCTCCATAGCCAGAGCACTTAGGATTGTTTCCCTAGTAGAACATAGACTCTGCCAATGCATGCTCTTCTTACGATGTTTCTGGGTGGATGCCATTTTGTATCTGCATTGTAAAACCTCCCATTAGCGTGAAGCATTCAGGGCTGCAACAGGGAAAGCAGTTGAATGCTTACACCTCTGCCGAAGGTTGAAATGTGCTACATGCTACTTAGAATTTTGTCGGTATGCAACCACAGTGCTATAGACATGTATGGTCTGGGATCCAGATATCAGAATCCATCATGAGACCATGACTGGAAAGATGCACAAAAGTGTTCTATATAGTATGCAAGGATATTCAAGGCACTAGGAGTTTAAAATACTATTTAGGAGTTGCAGCCTAACTTCACACGATATTGCCTCAACAGAATCATCAGACATTATACATATTGAAGTAAATATGACTGTAGTGATGAAGAGTTAGGTGTTAATATTAAGTCCCATTCATAAACAGGTTACCAGAAACTATGTATATTGTGACCATATGAAATAGATTTTTATATATGTACATGTATAAATAGCCTCGCATGAGAAGTACATCCATGCTTGTGAAATTTATGCATATGTGCTTGAAGAAGAATTAGGGAGCGGTGCACAGCCTAAATTTGAGTTGATAAATGCTATGATTTATTTGAAGTCATTTTCCCTCTCTGTATTTTCACATATATCTACAATGAAATACCACTGTATGCAGTAGCCACATAAATATTCTTGAAAGAAAATAGCACATAAAGCCTTCACTGCCTAAATGTGTTTCAAGGGTTCAGATAAAAGGAAAGTGAAATAACTCAGGAGACTATGTACAAATCCTTGGGGGAGCACCGTTCCAATAAAGAGAAGCTTTTCAGTATTAATTATTGAGCAGAAAGGATGGAGAAGGTATCAGGGAAAGAAGTGGAGGAAAGAGCAAAGAGTTATTCTGCCAGAATTTCCAGCAGTGATGGGTGCCATGGTCCCCCAAACCTAGGAAAGATGATAGCACATTTATCTCCTCCTTTTCATTGTGACCGTTACTTGAGCTACGGTGCCTGGTATTATGTCCCCTTCAAGGTAGGTCTTACTAAGCGGTGACCCTGGGGAGTTCAATGTCATGCCAGAGTCACACAGCTGGCAGCCTTTGTGCTGAGATGCCTGGCAGCACTGGCTTCAGCAATTCTCTACTACAAAGAGGACCTAGGAAGCCCAAAGAAAGGCAGTGTTGCTTCTGTGTTATGTAGAATCTTAGCAGAGTCTGGGTAAAGTTCTTGGAAGAAGGAGGTGAAGCCAAGCTGCCCAGGGAGTACTGAAGCGACATGTTTAGGAAGCCTAAGTGAGCTTCTGTGATGGCGAATGATTCACGCTGGATGTTAATAATGAGCGATTTCGCTTCAGGCCAATATTAACTTCTGTTCTTATTACTATCAGATTAATTGCATTTTGTTGCTTCTTCTAAATACACTTCAAATCAGGAAACCTGTAATTCAGCAGTCAGTCATTAAAGTAAGCTCTGGATCTGCAACCGAGTTATCTGAAGCTCATCTTCCTAATGAAATAAAAGCCCAGAGCCTCCTTTATCTGTATAATAAACAGAGCATTAATAAGAAGCAACTAGGATATTGTTTAGGGGCAAAAATATGTCTATACTGAAGTTTTCTTTTAAAAATCAAGGAAAGGGGACAAAAAAATAACTGCAAGAACCTGGAAAAATGTTCATTTTAAATAATGTACTTACAGAATCATGGCAAATACACATGCAAGATTTTATTTAAGGAGAAGTCAGAATTAAAGGAAAGCTCATATCATCTGATAAATTTCAAATACTGAAATGCCAAAAAATCATATTTCCTATGCCCCTACATGTGCCATTAAAACTCTATATGAATGTGTATATATACATCTAGTCTTACTTTGCCATTGTTTCCTATGATCTCATACCATTACATGCAGCTAATACTAAATATGGTTTCACAGCTAATCAATAAAACACAGTTTACATCAAATGACCAGAGAGTTGTCAATTTTTAAAAATCCCAGCCTCTCTTGTGGCTTTCTGACTTCAAAGACATGCATTAAGATTATTAAGCAAGTAATGATTGATTTATTATATAACATTAAGAAATGTTTTCTTTGAAGCTCAAATTAAAAGGTCATGCATGCCCAGATTTTTCTTCAGGTTGCTAGTTTAAAAGGTAGATTAGCTGGTGCTGCTGGCTATGAAGGACACAAAAGTGGGATTTGAAGTAGCGCTCCTTTCTGGACACTATTTTAATGAAATGTTTAACATTCCAGCATGGATTAATGAGGCAGTGCACTATTTTCCAACCAGGGGTGAACAATTAAGAGCCAATCCTGAGAACAAATTAGTGTTGCTGTTATTTGGATGGTATTTCAAATGACCATTGCTATAACAGGGAGGCTTTATTTAACGGGACTGAAAATAACCACTTACATCAAGCAGTTTGGTGCAGACACATTCAGGGGACAAGATGTGACAGCTGCTGTTCCTAGAGATAAATCTGACAGTTTAGGACGACGGCAAACGGGACCAGCTGTAACCTGCACATGCTCTGTGCCATGTCAGGAGCCACTCCAAACATGTGCCAGCCAGCGTGCAAAACGGACCCCAGAAAGCCAGTGAGCGGCGCGCTTTCTCGTGCTGCTTTCAAACTATAACAGAAGAAATAGATGCAGAGTTTTAAAGAAATCAGATTCGTGACGGTAAGAAAAGCCATGCATCAAGCACGTAGACAACCGTTTCCATTTGGAGGTTAACCCCGCGGGGGGGTGGGGGGAGAAAAACTGATATTCCAACCATCCTGAAGTCTGACCCAGCCCTGCCCTAAACACCTGTGTGCCCTAAATTATCGGGGCCTCTATTGGCCACTAAGCTTGCCTAACAAACAGAGTAATAAATTGCCTCAAAAGGTCTCATGCCAAAATGCAGATGCAAGCACTACAAGTGGCCAATGGGAATAAACTTCTTTTCAGACCCAAGACTCATAGGAAGTGAGGATGGCCTCTTACATATTGTGAATTTTACATTCATCTCAATGCCTGCTCAGAGGGCATTCCTTTTAATCCAGTGTCTTAGTTAGGATTACGACTGGTGTAATGAAACAACACTAGAACCAAAAGCAATATGAGGAGGAATGGGTTCCTTTGGCTTACATATCCTGAATCACAGTCCACTGAGGAAGGCCAAGGCAGGAACTCAAACTGGGCAGGAACCTGGAGGCAGGAGCCAAGGGAGAGGCCATGGAGGGGTGCCGCTTACTGGCTTGCTTACATGGCTTTCTCGGTGTGCTTTCTTATAGAGCCCAGGACTACCAACGGTGGAGGCAGGATGGCCCCACCCATGAAGAGCTGGACCCTCCCACATCAATCACTAATTAAGCAAATGCCCTACAGGCCTGCCTACAGCCTGATCTTACAGGAGCATTTTCTTGGCTGGGGTTTTCTTCTCTCAGATGACTTTAGCTTGTGTTGAGTTAACATAAAACTCTCGAGCACAGGCAGCTTCTCCAAGCTCTCATCTTTCCTTCCCAGGTCGCAAAGTTGTTTTGCTTGCTATTTGAGAAAACTTCTGTAATTTAATCCTCCCCCTTTCCAGCTCCCCCCATAGAATGGTCTATATGGCCAATTTGATGTGATGAAATGATAGGTTCAAAGAATAATTCATTATACTATCAAGATCTTGGCATGCCAATTGCTGAAAAGACTATTTTGAGCTGTCAGTTCTAAAGCACATATTTTTTCATTGACGGACATGCCAAGCGCTTGATGGAATAATGAATTGTTCCCATTGACATCACTGTCGCACACAACCCTTGAGCTCGGGGCAGCATTTTTCAGGCGTGATGAATAACACCGCTGCTCTTTCCTCAGCGAGCAAAGGATAAAGTCAGGCTCGGGGAGTTGCTGAGGAAGACAACAGGGGCGGAGAGAAGAATAAGGAGTGACTCGGAGACCAGCCAAGGTCAGACCGGACTGTGCTGCGTTTTATAACATGTCATAATTTAAAATATTCGGATACACATATTTAGACATGACTGTCCGAAACAATTCCATCCAAGCATTCTGCTTCCTTGCTTGGAAATGTGGTGTGTTTGAGTGGTTTTTTTGTTTGTTTAGGGGGAGGTTAGATAGTACTTTTGCTTTGTTTCTCTGACATGGAAGATACTTCCTATAATTGTATTTAACTTAGGAGTCCAAGTGTTCTGGCTCAGAGGAAAAAAAAGAATCCACCCAAACCAAAGCCTCATGAGCATTGCCCTCACAACTCTCATAGAACTATGTCCAAGATGCACTCTGCTCCCAAGACATCATCACCATCCCTGCATCCCAGGCAGGGCTCATCTCTACCATTCCAGGCATCCCACAAAGCAAACTCCTCAGGACCACCAGTAACATCCAGTGCAATGACAAAAGTCACAGTCCACAGAGCAGGCATTAGTGCATATGATGCTCACCATCTGAGTGAAGAGCATTCCCCTTGCATTCTCAGACCATCATAGAGACAGGATGCCAGGTTCCACTTAAGGCAGCAGTTCTCAGCCTGTGGGTCGCAACCCCTTTGCGGGTTACATATCAGATATCCTGTATATCAGATATTTACATTATGATTTGTAATGGTAAGAAAAATGTAGCTTTGAAGTAACAATGAATTAATTATATGGTTAGGGATTCGCTACAAAGGAGGAACTATATTAAAGGGTTGCAGCGTTAGAAAGATTAAAAGCCACTACACTTAAGGGTTTTCTCTGCTCATGAACCTGAGTCTTTAATACCACAGTAAGGACAGCTGTTTCAAAAGTTTTTTTCCTCACACTCTATCTTTGGATATATTTCTGTTTACAAATATACATATATTTATTTATTTATTTGTCTTTTCCCTTCTCTTGATGGTCATTCCTACTTGTAAGTAAAAAATCTGAACTCTGCCAGGATTTCATGTCTGAGATCACTTCTAAATATTCCATTTGATCATTACCCCCAAGATTAATAACCTATGTCTATATCTATATCTATGCGGGCTAGAGAGATAGCTTGATGGTTAAGAGCATTTGCCACTTTTGCAAAGGACCGGAGTTTGATTTCTGGCACTCATATGGCCATTCACAACCATCTGTAATTCTAGTTTCAGGGATCTGATGTCCTCTTCTGCTTGTTGGTGCCTAAGAACACAGGCAAGTATACACACAAACACATGAAAATAAATAATTAAAAAATAATATATACATTTTTGTTTAAAGGTTTTTGGGATATTTATTAAAAGAAAAATCCCCCCCCCCGCCTTAATCAGGGCTACCTGATGACATTGCATATAATTGGACTGTGAATTTATGTGTAGGTGGATATTTGCATATATTTACAACTTGTCACTTCATCATAAGTTCAATTAAGTCTAAGTACAACCTAAGTGCCTGTTTCTACCCTTTGTTTTTCTTTTGTTTGTTTGTTTTCATTGGTTGCTTGGTTGGTCAACTGGTTGTTTGAGACGCTTTCATGTAGCCCAAGCTAGCCTTGAAGTCTTAATATTTATGACTTTAGCTCCCCAGTGCTGGCTGTCACCTTCTGAGCGCTGGGTTCCCCTACTCTAGAGTACTTCTTATGGTCATGATGGCTTCCTTACCCCCAGATGGTTATCTTTCCATATCCTCACTTCTAGGACCATCTGATAAGTGTCTGCCTTCCCTATTCACTTGCCATCATCTTCCCAGCAAAAAGGCTCACACCGAGAATGACCCAGCCGATCCTGACAATAATACAACGCTGTGAGGTGACTCCCTTCACAATGCCATATACAGGTGACAGCTTGAGGCCCTTGAGCCTGCAGGGTCCGTTGCAGGGACCCAGCTATAAGCAGCAGCCCTGAGCTGACTCTTGCACCCAATTCTGTGGCTCCCCAAACTCTACCAGGATCCTCAGATTTCTAAGTGTCACCACACATCTTCACTCTACAAGATACCCTGTGTAGGTGTCAAGAAATCTCAGTGGGTAGATGAGGTGTTGTCCACAGGCTAATTTGGATTCTCCAAACTAAATCCTAAAGTCTAAACTCTGCTCCGACTGTCAGTAGTGAGAGAACAGAAACACAGCTCCACACTGTCATCCTCGGCAGCCTGAGGAGTTCTCTTTTGGAGACCTGGACTCAGGTAAACCCAGGATTTGTGCCCTTGACACAGAGAAGGAGTTCAGCATGAGCTGGTATGAAACCGAGTTAGGTTTTATTAATGGCCTTTTATTGTATCCCTCACACCCCAGGGATAAAGACAAAGGGGTTCAGAAAGATAAGATATACCCACAAGCCAATGTGGCTTTCCAAGAGAGAATCGCCAATAAATGTCTTTGGTATTACCTAACATTGTTTTTTGGTGGCTTTAAAGTTACATGCCCAAAAGTTTCCATGAACCATTTTCCCCCCTTTTCTCTTTCCTTTTGACATGCGAGACTGTAGTCTGGCTGGCTCCAGAGAAGCTATGGATAAAATTATAATCTGATAAAGTAAAACCAGGAGCCACGAGGGTTATGATGAAGACACGATAGAAACCGGAAAGACAGTTTGGGCATAGTGACCCTGGCCAGAATTATTGCAAATGTCCTTGCTTCTGTCCTGGCCAGAGGCCATGAATGACAGACTGGGGCTCTAAGCTCCTACCTCTCTTCTCTTAAGTGAGCACCGCTGCCCAGACTCTGCATGAGGCTGTGCCTGTAACTCCAGCCCAGACACAGGTTCCTTCTGGTTTTCATGGTGGAAGTGTGCAAACCCATCAACCCATCTGCTAAATGACTTGGGAGAGGGTGTCTTTTGAATAGAAAACTACACAGTAGTTTTGGAGGCCACCAAGGATGGAAACCAGGGCTCTACTGAGGTCCCTTTAAGGGAAATCTATTTCTCCCTGTCAAAAGAATGGACACTGGGTAGAGACATAATGACATTAAGGGCTGATGCGTTTGGAGTTTACCTAGTGTCATGCTCAAAGGGCACGTTAGCTATGCTTCTCACAGTTCCTTGTCTTCCTATCCTGTCTCACCGTGGCTCCCCACAGTCAGTACCTTTGCGCAGGATTCCTGGTTGAGGGAGGTTGTTCAGTTCTATCAACAATTGTACCATGGTGGGGGGCAGAGGGAGGGGGAGAGGTGGGGTATGGTCTCTTTCACAGCTGTGGAAGGGTGGGCACCTCTTCCTGGGTGTTACCTTATTCCTTTGCCCTCCAGATTTATTATTTGCACCAAAAAGCATCCGCTATAAAACTTTCCTTTCCGGTACTCTGTTATTTGAATTGCAAAAACAAGGCAATCCCAGACCATAGCATCAGGTAAAAGGTAAATATGATAGGGTTACAAAGCGACTTCTGCCCAGAATTGATTTGCATAGAGATGCCTGACAGGACCAAGCAAAGATCAGAGGGGCTCCATCATGGACTCTCTTAGTCTTACAGGAAAGCAGAAGTCATGACACACTCATAAACTGGAGGAGGACACCCTCCGCTCTGCGTCCAGAAGCCCATCCATAAACACCGCTCAGAGCACCTCGTGTCAATTCCCTCCTTAAATGCTGTAGAATATTACCTGGGGTTTTGAAAAATGATACGTAGACGAAGATATTTTTCTGGGGCATTTACATTTTTCCATCATTGTGGAAGTGCTTCAACTGTGAATTAGAACTGGCTTTCCTTTTTCAGCCATTTCCCACCTGCCTTACCAGTGTGCAGGTTTTCAGGGACCGAGTGAGAATTTCTCCAGCCTCCTCACGGCTGGCTTTCAAATGCTAATCCTGGCCTTTGACTGCCTTGCCTTTGGTGGGTTCAACGTGGCCCTTGTCTGCTCTCCTTCTTGCCTGCCATCTGCCTTATTTACATGTCTATACCACTTTAACTTGGGGTTTGCTTCTGGGACCTGCATGAGTCACCTTTAACTCCATCTCCTATGGGCCAATTGTCTTCCAGTGGATGTTCATCAAACGGGCCTGATTTCACTGGCTAACAGTGCACCAGGCTCAGATCTCTGCCCAACACTGCGCACAATGTGAATTCATTTCAGGGCCCTTGCGATTTAGTTTGCAGATTTCTCAGAATGCTACGATTTCTTTTTTACCCACGCTGGTCCACGCTGATTGAATCACCCGATGTCACTGCAGCCATATCAATCTGGGTGACACCAGACGTGGAGTAAGACAATCCAGGTCCTGCACCCTCAGTTTCAGTCGGTATCTATTTCATGGTGCAGTTTGGCAATAACACCTCGAGATCCTTCAATCAGTAGGGTTTGGGGATTGCCCCAGTTCATAATCTGAACATACAAGCGGCCTCATGGGTCCTCCAGGTGGCTTAAAAACTGACCCCATACATAGATCCTGGGCTTTGCAGAAGGACTTCGGCAATCTCTTTGTCATGTGAAAAGCATGCCCAGCAGAATCCACTCCTCCATCCCACAGCCTCCTTATTAGTCAAGTCTTGGCCCAGCGGCTCATCCTCACTCCATCAGCAGGGACCAGCTAACACAACTGAGTTCGTTCAATCAACCCCATGCAGCAGAGGAGCTGGTGACAGCTCAGTCAGTCACATGTTTGCCTCACAAGCATGAAGGCCTCAATTTGATCTTGGGAACCCACATAAAAGCTGGGTGACACACTTGTAACCGCCACACAAGTAGATGGATGCCTGGGTCTCACTGACTAGCCAGACTTCCCTATTTATTGCACTCCAGGCTCAGTGGGATGTCTTGTCTCAAAAGTATGGGTGAGGGGTAGCAGAGGAACATTTGTAGTGCTGTCTGGCTTCCCCACACATGCACACATGAGCACACATATGCATATATATGCACATACGCATACAAACATGTATACGCACATACTAAGATACAACTGATTGGTGCAACTTCACACTGAAGGCACAGACTGGTGTCCTCTTCCCTAAAAGGAAGTTGTGTCCCCTGTCCAAGGGGATCCCCACACCACCATATCCATGTACCTTAAGAAAATGATCCCATGGTTAAAAAATGTGAGTGCAGTGTATATGACATCTTCCCGCTTACAAGTCAACATACAACTCATATGTCACAGGTGCTGAGAAGCCTGAGATGAGGTCTATATGTTTGCCAGGCCACCCACTGGTTAACACACCATCCTGTTGACACCCAGCGGAAGGTGCCTTGGCATAAGATGACTTGACCTCCCTCACAAACTGTTGCCAGGGCCTTGTCAATATCTACCAAGCCAGCACCCCCATAACACTCTAAATAAGAAACACTGGAGATATTTACACAGCTAGACTGTGCCCTAGACATTTTTGCTTGGCTAGGCCTGAGAAGAGGTCCTAAGGGCAGAACTGAAATGGTCTGCGGGTGCTGTGTCTCTAACAATAAATCCATGTGTGAGAGCATAATAATAGCATTTGTAGAACAGTGCTGTGAAGCAGCAACAAACAAGCATGGATTTCCTTTTAACCTCCTTTAATCCTTCCTGCCTAATATATAACATCACTAGTTTACAAGTAAGAAAAGCAAAGCTCCAGGGATACCCAGATGGTTAAGAACATGCCGATACTGTTCTTGGGAGAGGATCCTGGGTTCCCACACCTACAGTTCACAATCACTTGTAACTCCATCTCCAGTAGATCTGCTGCCCTCTTCTGGCCTCCACAGGCACTGCACTCACATGCACCACCTCCCTGCTCTCATATGCACATTGTCCTAGGTGTGTCAGCTGTCAACTTGACATGATCTGGGGCATCTGAGGGAGTCTAAAATGAGGAGTTTGCGCAGATTGGATTGGCCTTTAGCCTGAGCTGCAATAAGAAAGCTGGTTGAACATAAATCAGAATGAGCCATGGCTCATTGTCTCCTGCATGGTTCTTGTCTCTGAGTTTCTGTCAGAAGTTTCTGTCCCAATCAATCTCAGTGATGGATTGTGATCTAGAAGTATAAGCCAAATAAATCCTACCTTTCCCAAGTTGCTTTTGGTCATAATTTGATTTTTTTTTTAACCACAGTAAAAGAAATCAAACTAGAAAACACATGATTAAAAATATTTTTTTGTTTTTTATTGAAAGCTACATATGGTCAGACAGCCTTAGTCACAAAGTGTCTCAAGTCTTCTGAGAAGCTTGAGACCTTCTGACTTCTGTGTCCATGCTCCTAAAGATCATTACAGGGGGTGGGGAAACCTGCCTTGAAAGACCACTACCACGTCTTCCAACCCCCCAATCTTAGATACAAATAAAGCAAACACGTTGTAAGGGTTACTGTTCCTTGTCAACTTGATGGGATTTAGGACCACTAAAGAAACACATGTGCAGCTATGTGTTTCTCCAGAAAGGCTTAACTAAGGAGGGGCCTCTCTCCTGAATGTGGTGTAGTCACAAACTGAACAAAAAGGAGGAAGCAGTTGAGTATCTCTTCTTCCCAACAAGAGGCACAATGTGACCAACAGCCACCTCATGCTCCTGCTTTCCCTACTGTGCTGAAGTGTGTCCTCAAACTGTCACCAAAGAGAGACTCTTCCTTCCTCCTTCCCTCCCTCCCTACTCCTCCCTCCTACCCTCCCTTTCTTCCTACCTTCCTCCTTCCCTCCCTCTCTCCCTCCCTTTCTTCCTTCCTCCTTCCCTCCCTCTCTCCTTTTCTTCCTCTCTCCCTCCCTTTCTTCCTTCCTTCTTCCCTCCCTCCCTTCCTTTCTTCCTTTGCTGTTTCTGGGTATTTTGTCACAGCAATGAAACAAATGACTAACAAGCACTTGAAGGGACCAGTACTGGATCATACCCGTGTGGACTCAATCTTAGCCTTGTGCCACCTACACTAAACAACTTTCCTTAATGTTCTGTCATTCTTAGGTTTCTTTCTGTCGGTGAAGTCATCCACTTAGAGTTCTATTGAAATAAAATAATAGCAGTGAGGCCCAGGAGAAAGAATTTAGCTTCTAACTGGGACTGAAGTCTTACCATGACGCTGTATACAGGCTTTCCAAAGAGCTCAGATCCCAGCCAAACTCCCAGGTTCTCCAGAATCCCAGCCCCCTACCCCACCCCTCCCCACTGACCCCAACAGCTCCTGTCACTAGAATTACCTTTCAGAGAATAAAGCACTTGCCCCTTCACAAGATAAGGAGATATTACCCAGCATGCAGCTGTTGGCAGTCACAAAGGCAACCCCCTACCCTCATTTCCCGCCCCCCCTCCCGTATATTCCCAGTCATTCTGAAAGCTGTTCCCAGTGTTCTCACTTGAGGAATGACACTCCCCCCATAATGGGAATCTAGCCTACAGAGCCTCACAGCCTTTACAGGCCACAGAGGCCATTTGGAAGGGCTTGTCTGCCACCTCGTGGCCACTAGGTACACCTGCCCACAGTGAGTAAGAACAAACCGAACAAATGCTCCATTCAGCTGCTTTTTTGATGTGCCTAGAGAGAGGTGGCCTTGAGGAAGGTCGGCATGCTTTGTGGTTAGTGGTGACTTTTCAGACAGAGTCTCAGGTAACTTAGATTGGCCTCAAACTTCAGTAGCTGAAGCTGACTGTAAACTTCTGAACCTCTTCCTACAACTTGTGAATGCTGGAGTTGTAGGTGTGCATCCACACATGAGACGAACCCTTTACCAACTGAGGACCATCCCTAGCCCCTGGGATGTTGTTTTAAATGACTGGTTCCCCTCCGGGACAACTGCGATGGTTCACTCGTTACCATGCCTGGATTTGGAATAATCACGGGAACACACCTGTGGCTGTGGCTGTGCTGGTGTTTCTAGGGAGGCTTAGCTGAGCTATGAAGACCAATCCTGAAGCTGTGTGGCGCCATTCCACGCAGTGGGGCCCTGAACTGAGTAGAGGGAAGGAAGCAGGCGGAGCACCAGTCCTCACCAGTGTCTGCTTCCTGCCTGGTGACACCAAGTAACAGCTGCTGCAGATGCCTGCTGCCGCAACTCCCAGCCACGCTGGACTGTATCCTGGAACTCTGGGCCAAAATAAATCTTTGCTTCTTTCCTTCCTTAAGAAGCCTTTGTAGGGCATTTTGACAAAGGCATGAGAAAAGTGGCAGCGAGTGTGGCAGTCACACCTGAGCTGACATTTTTCTGTTTTCTCTGTATTGTCTATACTTCAAAGAAAACGACTTGGTGGTTGTACGAAACCTTAGGACTCACCCCCCCAACCCCCTGGGTGCTCTATGTACCCCACTAATGCTCCCCTCCCTCTCTCTTTACCTACATTACAAGCAAGCATCCATAGTTAAACCCCTTCGCAAAGAAACGCTCGCGTCCAGCTCTCTGTCGCTGGCTGAGTGGCTTTGGGTACATTTCTTACCCTCTCTACTCTCTGTTTAAATGTATGGAAGAATGATCTTTTTGGTTTTAGGAAGATTTTAAGAATGAGGAATGAACCAATAATACTCAACAGAACCCAAGTATGCCCCCCAACACACACACACACACACACACACACACACACACACACACAAAGTAATAGTTCAGCCTCTAGAATTAGAACTTCCCTTATGTTAACAATCCGCAGCTTGAAGCTCATGGGGCTATCTATACGTGGTTTTTCTTTTAACAAATGAAATCAGCATGTAATGAAAATGAAATCCGCACGTAATGCAAACTCTAAAATCAAACTTCCAGTTGTCAGGAAGCTGGTAGGAAAATGGAGCCAACCCACACAGTGGCAGCCGGAAGCTGTGCCGTGTGCCTTACCTTCTCTCCGCCCGCAGGCTCTCGGCCTCAAGCTTGTAGGGAAGGCTGAATCGCAGCAGCATGTTCTCCTGATAACTGCCCCATCTGGAGGGAATTGCCCCGGTCAGGGTTCACCTATTCTCCACCTCTATGGCCCCAGTGTGGATGGTGGCACCTCCTGTCTCCATTGGGACTTCTCCGGAAGCTCTTATGCCCCACAGTGCCCCTTAAAGACCTTCTACTTAACTCCAGGTGCCATCTTCCCCCGCGCCTGCGCAGACGCTGGCCTTTATTGGGCTCCAAGCTACCTCACCTGTGCTGAGCAGGAGAATCCTCCCATAATAAACCATCAGCTTGCAACCCTTCGTCCCAGAGTCTGTTATCCAGAGAGCGAGGCCTCAGATATCTGCTACCTGCTCTCCGTATACCAGCAAATTACCCTGTGCTTTGTGTGGATCCTTTCAGTGATCTATGCCTCATCAGAATGAGAAGGCAAGAGCCTTGCCCTATACATGGCCTTATCCTTTAAATAACTTCTGAGTCTGCTCTAGCACACCAGCTACCCTGGCTGGTCCTCAAACTCAACACACAGGCTTCTGCCTCGGGACACTGTCAGATCATCTACCAGCCTCCATCCCTCACCATCTTCTTGTCTTCCACACTCCCTGTTATCCCCTCAGTGAGAACCCTGTACTTAAAACATGCGCATCTCCATCTCCATTTAAGTCCAGTCTCGACACCCCTTTCTCACTTTGGCTTTCTCCACAACAGTAGCAGGGTCTGGAACACTGTGTTTTTTTCTATGTCAGTATAGAAATGCCCATCTTCTCTACCTAAGCTGCCTTCCCGGAGACTGTAGGATTAAGTGGTACAGGGCTGGAGAGATGGCTCAGTGGTTAAGAGCACTGGCTGCTCTTCTAAGAGGTCTTGGGTTCAATTCCCAGCAACCACATGGTGGCTCACAACCATCTATACTGGGTTCTGATGCCCTCTTCTGGCATGTAGGTGTACATGCAGATAGAGCACTCATACGTAAAATAAATAAATCTTTAAGGAAAAAAAAAAGAGTAACTGGTACATAGTAAGGTTTACGCAGGACTACATTTGTGGAAGCATCAGATAAAACAACTGCTAACTAATTGTAAAGTATAATTTTTGATTACGCAGAATCCTTCATCAGTGAGCTAATTATTATTTTAATCACGTGCAAGCTACCAGATTTTTTTTTTTTAAAGCAAGCTTGTGACATTCAGACATAGAAAACCCTGAAGATGCTTGGATATTTAAATGAAATATAGAAAGCTTTATTCCAAAGTCATGCCCAAAATGTACAGTGAAATACATCTCCTTACAGACTTAATAAAAAAGGCCAGTTCTACATTTTAATTTTTACAACAATTTGAAGATCTACTCCCACAAAACGTCTGATGAAAGATAATCCCATTAATTAAATTTTTAAAGGACTTTCTTCTTTATGTAAGGTATATTCTCTCTAAATGCAAAATATTCAAATATAGTCTTAGTATGAAATTGTTCTCTGTTGCTGGAATCCTTGGCAGTTAGTGGAAACGTAGGCCCTCGTGCTGCTTGAAATGAGGTAAGAGGATGAAAACTCGATCCATTTTCCAGAAGCAGTCTTCAGATGTGTCCCCTCAAGGACCGGGCTCCGTGGTCCTTCCTTTCCTGTGGAACACCTCTCTGTTCCCTGCTTACTTAGCATTCTGCACAAAGAAAGGCTGCAGCCCTGCCATTTAACAGTTCCTAGCATGACAATTCTTTCCAAACAGTTTTAACCATCAAGCAGAAGTCTCGCCTATGGCAGGTCACTATTTCCTTTAAAGATATTTTAATAAATAAAGTCTCTTAAAAAGCCCTGAAAAAAAAGGCAGCCAACTTCCGAGGAGGAGCAGTGACCAATGTTTTGTTCTGTCAGTCACTTCTCTAAAACTTAAAAAAATAAAATCCTTGGCTGCGATTTGCTAAGTCCACTGTAAAAGTTAAAAGTAACTCCTAAATGAGATGCCCCAAATGTTAATACGACACAAATGTTAATATGACACAAACAGTACAGCACTGTTCTACTGTACAGACACGAGACACTGTACAGTAAAACAAACCCACAGTTGCTGACTGCTGAACTGGATGCTCCACAGTAAGAAGGAAAACCATTTAAGGAGAAGCCTGCTGCTCCAGCACCCCTTTAATCAGTGCCACTTTCCCAGGGCTTTTTGTTTTGATTGGGTGATTCACAGCTCTACTGTGCTTTTCACAGCCTTACTTTTTAAATTTTTTTTTAACTAGGGAAAGCGTCTCCTCATGTGGCTACTCCGCAGTTATTACAAAGACAGGAGTTGCCTTCCTCCAGCCAGATGTGGATGCACGCCGCTGCGTGTGCTCACAAATGCTTGCCTGACAGAAGCTACGACTTCACGCCAAGTCCACATGAATGCTCTCTGTGGCAGAGGAGTCCGTGCAGGCAGTACTGCAGAATGCTCAGACGGGTTCTCATCAATGCGGCCATTACATTTTGGGAGAACATGGTTGAAATGAGACATGTGAACACAGACTAATACAGCGGCCATGTTTTGTCAGGTTCTTGATGCACATAATGTGGAGCTGACAAAACCCTGGTCTGTAACACATTCCTGGAGCTTGATCCTGAGAACCACAGAGTTATCTGCATGTGTGTGTGTGTGTGTGTGTGTGTGCATGCGTGCGTGCGTGCGTGCGTGTGTGTGTGTGTGTTGCTAGGGACTGCATCCAGAGCTCCATACACTCAAGGCCAGCATGCTAAACTGAGCCTTGTCCCCCAAGCCTTACAACCGTAGCTATGAACAGACAATGGCAAATACAAAAGCAGCTCTGAGTTTACCCAAGTATATAAACAACAAGGTTGGACATTCTGGAATTGCGGTCACATTATAGTTAACAAATGCACCTATGAATTCTAAAGCCACCGAAGCTGACAACTTTGGTATCTCAACAGGAAAGCGCTACTGCACCAATGGGCACCTGCCCAACTTTGAACTACAAAAGTAACTTTTTTCAGTGCAAAAGACAAAAAACAAAACAAAACAAAACCCAAAAACTATCGCTATTGATTAATAGCAATGGCACAATAAACATGGAAAATACTTAAAGACAAAATATCCTCAAAGTGTGTTTTCATATAGAAAGCGTAATTTTGTTGCCAGGTATGGTGGTGCATACCTGTCATCTGAGCACTCATGAGGCTGAGGCAAGAGGACCACGAGTTCAAGGCCAGCCTGAGCTATATTCAAAAGTAAAAAGTCTTGTTTCTTCTTACAGTAGTAGGGTATGACGGGTTGTTTTGCTCCTCTGGGTGTGCGTCCGGATGTGAAAGTGCTTAACACCCTCTTGTAAACAACATTCCTACAGTTCATCATGTCTCTTCTTAAGTGGCCACTGTGGGTGTTGCAGTACATGCTCTGCAGCCTGAAGGACAAGGTGCATGAATTCTTCCACATCGAAGGAGTAGTTGGTAAACTTCGGGTGTTCCCCCAGAGTCGGATGGTGCCCCTGCAGAAATAAACCAGAGCAAAATCCCAAAGTCACTGAGGGCGTGTCTTTCCTATAGACATGAAATCATTTTACTTTGGCTAAGACAACTATTTTAACTTCTACCGTACAATGGAGGCTGGCATAGTTTCAGCTCTGTCTACCATCTGTTCTCAGCCACAGATAGTCTGCCAAGGAAATGCACAAGCAAACCCAGACAATATGTAGACAACTGTGGCTGTTCCCAATAAAACTTTATTTACAAAAACAATTGGTGGGCCAGATTTGTATCATCAGAGCTCCAGTTTGCTGATGGCTTCTATACATAATCTGATGTAAGCTGTTTTAACAAGGTTGAAGCTTTCTCCAATTTGCAAACATAAACTACACTTGAGTATTTGAGAGAAGAACAGTGTGTCTTTGAGGTTCAGCAATGGCTTGTATTTTAATAGCTGGACTCCAAACCATTTGACTGAATATTACTTTATCTTTTGTTTGTTTGTTTGTGTGTTTGTTTTTCGAGACAGGGTTTCTCTGTGTAGCCTTGGCTGTCCTGGACTCACTTTGTAGAACAGGCTGGCCTCGAACTCACAGCAATCCACCTGGCATGTTACCTTATCTTGAGGAAACACTTTGCTGGCCTTCCGCCAGGTGATGTAGTGGATGCCTCTGAGCCTGGCCAGGTCTAAGTAACAACGCTCATCTTCACAGTTGTACCTAAGGATACAAGAATGTCACGACATGAGGCTTTTGTCCAGAGGGTTGTCCAGTGTGTAACATTCTAGGGGGAAAAAATCCATCTCCCAAATATGGTCTTACTAAAGGTTTTGTAAATAGCAAAGAAGAGAGATAGAACTTTACAAACTGTTCTCAGGGCTATGGGATGTAGCTCTGTGGTAGTGCCGACCTAGCGTGCAAAAGGGCCCAGGTAAGAGAGCACAGCAAAGACAATTTTAAAGTAATACTGTCAGAATCTTGCCTTAATTTCTAATGAATAGAGGAAGATCAAGAAGTTGTTACTGCCCTATGCCCTACTGCCTATGAATTGGAGTTTACCCTGTAAGACCGTATCTTTACATGTATAAAAAATGGAGTTAGGGAGGTAACACATTCAAGGTTAAGCAGCTGGCTATGAAGGTAACAAAAATCCCACCTCAGGTCTGACGGGCTCCAGTATCGCACCTACATTCTCCCCCCTCCCTTTCTTCTTTCTTCCATCCTCCCCTCTCTCCCTCTATGACAAACGAATTAAGACAGGGTTCACAATTACCTTCTACCTCCCTAACAGCTTGAGAGTGTTGGGCGGAGCATTGGAGGTTTGTAACAACCACTCATTCCTTCTCCTTATGGATTCAGCCTTCTCCCTGTCTCTGCCCCATCCATATATGCTGGGTAGGCAGTCTTGGAGATAGTGCCTCTGCTCTGCCTGCCCTCCCCACCTTGCTCTCTTTCAGCAGAGCAATCATCCTGATTGCAGGGAGGGAGGCACTCCCAGTTGAGATGGAAACAGTAAAGAACCCTGAGCAGGGAAACCACAGGATCACACCCTGTGAATGGCACTGAGGCTATGAGGATGGGAGGGAGGCTCCCACATTGAGAGCATCAGCAGACCTGTTGGCTCCAGGCTGCTCCAGACACCACATGATGCAGCTTGATGGTAGTGTATTAGGCCATCGAATGCCCAGATTGGAACGCTTAGCTCAGAACCTGGCTCATAAGCTCTCTGTGAAACGCTGCCCCTCATACTCACAGCTCGAACACAGCAGCCCAGTCTGGAAGGAACAGCAAATGGGTCAGGCCAGCTCCGTGGATGCCAATAAATATGTCCGTGTTGTGTGTGATCCTTAGCTGATCTAAAAACCCGAGTTCCCTGCAACGCCAGGATGACACAAGAAAGGTGAAACAAAGGGCGAGTTAGTTTGTGATCATAGTGACAGTATTTAGACATGTGTGTCACATACCATATCTGTGCTGTTATGACAACTTCATGTGCACTTTAATAACTTAATTCATTTTTTGATAACGTACCATGTTCTCTAAATACAAACTTGTATTTGTTTTTCAAGGGAACATTAGTAATAAAACCACGACACGTGGTATCAACATAATTATGAAAATAGATATAATCCAAATAAAAGGCACAAATACTATCAAGCTAAGATCCTAGCAGGAAGCCCACTCTCCTCAATTCCTGGAAAAGGGAACTGAGCAAGTGCTAAAGAAATATTAGGGTACCCCAAGCTGAAAACCACTTCCCTTAAGTAATGAAAGAGCTTTTAAAAACAATGTGCTGGAGAGATGGCCCAGTAGTTCAGAGCACTGGCTGCTCTTCCAGAGAGTCTGAGTTCAATTCTCTACAACCCTCCATAACTTCAGGGTCGGAGGACTCAAAACTCCCTCCAGGCCCCCTCAGTCATAGCATACAGGAAGTGCATCTACGGCAGGTACCCCTCTGGGTGCGTGCGTGCGTGCGTGCGTGCGTGTGTGCGTGCGTGTGTTTAATATAGAACGAACCCTATCAACAGTCATACATTTAGATTGTGATCACAGGTAGGTGATGGATAGAAGGAAAACTATTTTTTTCCTTTGTGTCTTTTCTCTTGAGCTTTCTTTGTGAATTTTTTAATTAGACTTATTCATTTTATTTTACCTACTTGTTTGGCCTGCATGTATGTGCACCATGTGTGTGTTTGGTGCCCCCTAGAGGTCAGAAAAGGCCACTGGTGCCTTTGGAACCGAAGCAAACGTCTGGCTCAGTACAATGTGTGTGCTGGGAACCAAGCCTGGCTTCTCTGCAAGAGCAGCAAGTGCTCTTAACTACTGACTGACCATATCTCCAGCCCGTTTTGATTTTTCTTATACTCTTATATTTTTCTTCTACACAGAGCATATACTGCCATTACAGTGTGACTATTCCCAAGCCAACAGGAACCACCTAGACAGCAGTGAAAGGCACATTCTCTTTCTAAGGCTTTTGGTTCAGCCAGCATTTAAAAATAAGTATGAATTTTTATAGGTTGTTAGGTTTTGTTTTGTTTTTTAATTCATGCCTTTGAAGTTGAAACTCATTATCTAACAAGATAAATTAGGCCATATATGTGTGTGTGTGTGTGTGTGTGTGTGTGTATAAGTGTGTACATATATACATTTGCATATGTGGATATATGTATGTATATATGTGTGTTCATGTTAAAATTTATTATCAGCTGATCACTTTTAAAACTTCAGAAATTTCAAACAAAAATCTGGATTCATTATTTCTCAAAAAATAAAATAAAATAAAACTATACCTCAGAAAGCTCAACAGCCCCCAGAACTTGAGGCCCTTGCCACCCCCATTTTGTTTAATGACAGTGTCTGAGTGTCACCTCTTAGTCTACAAGGGCCAAGCATTCCCAATGCAAAAAACCACTATGTGGCCACCAGTGAGTGGCTCAGTCTAGACATGAGAGCCGCTGCCACCCAGTCCCTGGCTTACCTGTACTTGTAATCCACCACCCGGACTTCAAATGTGGACACTGTTTTCAGTGCGTTTACCAGCTGAAAAAAAAAAAAAAGAACACATAAAATTATTCTTCCTTCCTTTCTGCTTCTCTTTATGAATCCTAAAGTTTGTGTTTTAAATTAAAATTTGGTGTGTGTGTGTGTGTGTGTGTGTGTGTGTGTGTGTGTGTGTGTGTTGCTGACATTCCTCTATAAATCAGGGAAGCAAGACTCAAAAGGGGAAATGGCCTGCCTAAACACATATAACAAGTAAGAGGCTGAACTTGGACCCGAACCTTTGTCTTCTGACTACAGGTCCAGGGCTTGGCCTGGTTTCCCATTACCACCTCTCTTGGTAGAGGCTTTTGGAGCATATTGGTAAGCTGCAACCATGGGAGTCCTGTATGGCTCCTCTCTTCTCAGGTGGATGGTGGCTACAACCGGGCCACCCCCAGGGGAAGCAGACCTCTTAATGCCTCTTTACAAATAGAAAAAAAATGGAATTTCTTGAAGAAATTTCCCATGTGTCAGAGTACATTCACCTGTGTTCGTGCACACAGAAGCGAGAGGACTTCAGGTGTCTGTCTCTGTCACTTTCTACTTCCTCGTATTTAATTGTATTTAATTTGTGGCGTGTGTGTGTGTGTGTATGTGTGTGTGTGTGTGTGTGTTGTACATGTCACTGTGGCTGTGTGAACGTGTACCTGAAAATGTGCACATGTTTGGAGGCCCAAGGTCAATACCAGGTATCTTTCCTTCGTGGTTCTTCACCTCTATTCTCTGAGACAGATTCTCTCCCTGAACCAGAATCCCACCAGTTTAATTAGACTGTTTGGTCAGTGAGCTTTGGGATCCACCTGCCTCCGCTGCCCACGACACCTCCCAGTCTCCATGTGGAGAATGTTACCATACTTGACTTTTGTATGTGGGCTCCAGGGAGCCAGACTCAGGTCCTCATGCCTGCCCTGCAGGTACTTTGTAGACTGAGACATTTTTCCTAGTCCCTTCTCCTCTGTAATATTCTGAGACAGGCTCTATCACTGAACCCAAAGCTTGCCATTTTGGCTAGGCTGGCTGTCAAGTGAACTCCTGGGATCTGAATGTCGCTGTTCCCCAATATTGCAGTTATAGGCACATGCGGCCATTCACGACTGCCTTTTATGTCACCACTGGGGGTTTGAACTCATGTCCTCTTGTTTTCATAGCAAGCCCTCTTACCCACTGAGCCACTCTCCAACCCCTATGCCTGGGTCTGGTATGTGGGTTCTGAGGATCAAACTCAGGTCCTCTTGCTTATAAAGCAAGCACTTTACTCACTGAGCCATTTCCCCAACTCCTACAGTTTCTTAATTTTTTTGCAGATAAAAATTTGTATGTATTGCATATCGTTCATGCTTATTATTTTAGACCTTGTTTGAATTCTAATGCGAACCCTGTCTCTTGAATTCATCACCCTATTTCCTTATCATTTCAGAGAAAGTAGGTGCTTTGAGGATGCTCCAGACACTGTGCTGAGATGGCTCTGTCCATCCATTGTCTCATTCAAACAAATCACTAGGACATTGGGCCCCATCCTTTGAAAATACTGAAGTTTTGGTAGAAAAAAAAATTCTATTTCTATGTAATTTCTAAAATCATTTTTGGCTCTTATTCTGGCAGACGACAGAAGGTAACAGAGCACAAGTAACACGGTGTCAAAGCTGCACCATGATTCTGCAAGTCCTTTGCATCTCTGTAGCCTGACACTGGAATGGTTTCCATCTCTACTAGGCAGTGCTACAAAACAAGAGTACCATTAATGGTTAGAGAAAGCATTGATCTGGGCTGGAGGTATTAGCAGTGGTAGGCTTGTTTCAATCCCTGGCACAGAAAGACAGGGAGAGAGGGAGAGTGGGAGGAAGGGAGGGAGAGAGGGAGAGAGGGAAGGAGGAAGGGATGAAGGGAGAAAGGGAGGGAGGGAGGGGGAGAGGGAACCAAATCTTCTGGCCATGCAATCTCTGTTCTTAAGCAGTGTATCCTAATCGAATTGTTGAATGCAGTCTAACTACTGAATCCATTTTGTCCACATGTATGAACAACTACACAACATACGTGCAGTCACAAGATGGAAGTTTCCCTCTAAAAACAGCCACCTTTGCCCCCCAGGAGAGAACTAATTAGGTAGCATGACTCTTCGTCATTTAATGAGGTGGATTCACATCAAAGGAATCTCATGTGTCCGAGAGTCCTGGAGTGTGCCCTTTTCTGATTTCCAACCACACATAATTATCTCCACAAACCTTGCCTCAGGGCACATTTGCAGTAACTGTCTTTCAGCCAGACCACCTGGGAGCTGGGCTGTATTCCTAGCACTCATGAGGCAGCAAGACTGTGAGTTCATGACCAGCCAGGCCTACATAGTGAGTTCAAGGTAAGCCTGGGCTGTACACACACCTGAGTATTATTCTCTGTTCACTAACAAAGTACAGTCAAGTCCTGTTGTCCCTGTCACACATAGCCTTTGGGACCCATATTCTGACTTTTTTTTTTTTTTTTTTTGAGACAGGGTTTCTCTGTGTAGCCTTGACTGTCCTGGACTCACTTTGTAGACCAGGCTGGCCTTGAACTAACAGTGATCTGCCTGCCTCTGCCACCCAAGTACTGGGATTAAAGGCATGCACCACCACCGCCCGGCCCATATTCTGTCTTGAAGGAAGAGCAGAATGCTGAGTTCTCTTGGCCTTGCCACTAGGAGCTGACTCACTGATCTCACCTCAAAGGAACAGTATTTGTGCAGTCTGCCCATAGGTTCTCAAAGTCTCAGGCCTGCACCGTAGCAGGTGCTAGCACTGGACCTTTCCCTGAACTTCCTTCCCACTGGCTTGATGCTGTCTCCTGACCTGCCCCGTTCTGATGGCCTGGGCTCAGAGGGTACACTCAAGCTCTTCTTGGATCTCTCTGCTGTGACAGAGGACAGCAGTGAAGAACAGTCCCAGGTCCAGGCTCCCTTGATTATCTATCTGCCTAGTATGAAGCTGGATGCAACGCATAACCTTATGCTGCTGGGTACATAAGAAATGAAGCAGATGCCTAGGAGCAGTTTCTCAGACACGCAGCCAGTCAAGTGGATGGAAGCTCTTTCAGTTGTATGTGTTGCTGGGTGCTACAGCAATACCAAATAACACCACTCATCTCTCAGAAGGCATGCTTGCATGTTGATACCCGTTTGCCTGGAGGGAGAATTTCCAGCCTCCTGTTGCAGTCCAGACAAGACTCATACTTTTGTTTGGCTTTGGTTTTGCCCGTATTCTACCTAGAGCTGGTGCAGCTAAATATTTACAACAGAGCAGATCTGAACGGGGTGGGAGCTTGGAGAAGCTAAAAGCCGGTAGCTGCAACAGGCACGGATCATTATGTGTCTCTAGGAAACCAATAGTTTCAAATAAAGACTTCTAATGCAATTTGAAAAAAAAAAAAAAAAACACAGCACACTGGCCATGGAAGGGAGAGTCATTATGATAATATGCAAAGTTTGTATCAAAACACTAACCTCATTTTGGTTCAGTATTTTCCGGTATTCTGTGCTGCGTGCAAGAATGGTAACTCGAACTTTCCCATCCTGTGGTCAAAAAAAAAAAAAAAAAAGAACCCAGAGAAGTGAAACACACTAAGGATGTACTTACATAATGGTGAATATTAGCCATTATTTCAGGAAATAAAAACATACCTACTTTACAAGAAAATACATATATACCAATGGAATATTACTCAACTATACAAAAGGACAAAATATGTTATTTACTGCCGCATGGAGGGAAACAGAAGGCATTACGTTAATGTAAGTCAGGCACAATGCCAGCCGGTGTCTGCTTCCCCCTGAGGGAGCCTGGCTCTTGCCCACCAAACTGGACTGGAGAGAGGGAAGCTTGGCCAGGCGCTGGTGAGTGCAGTGCAGGCAGGTGAGAGGGCAAAATGAACTCACCCGAGAACAGCTTCAGAGAATTGGTTCAGTTTATTGGTGTGGTATATTTATGCCCCTGGGGAGGTGGGCAGGGTGTCTGGGGCAAGGTTTGTGTGGCCCTGTACCAGTGGCCAGGGCTGAGGTGTTGCCCTGAGTATGCTTCATCTGCATTAAGGCAGGGACACACAGACACGCACATATACATGCATGCACGAACATACATGCATGTGCAAGTGCACACACACACATGCACACACACGAGGGGCATGGCAGAGAGGGCATGAAAGTCAAATAAGGAATGAAGCCTGATAACTGTCAGGGTAATCAATTCTTACAAGGGTTGGTGGTGGAGGAGCTAGCTTTATGGTGCCAGGTCGGGAGAGCGGAGGCAGCCAGCTCCTGCAGTCCTTGTGTTTGAAGCTCCCTCAATCCTTCCTACACTACCCTGAACCCTCATGGTCCCACAGCACAGAAAGACACATACTGCACATTCTCCCTCAGAGACAGAAGCTAATGGAGCTGATCTCATAGATGTAAACAGCAGAATACTGGAGAATTGCCAGAAAAGTAGAGAATAGACTACAGCAGTGGTTCCCAGCCTTCCTAACGCTGTGACCCCATAACACAGTTCCTCACATTGTGGTGACCCCCAGCCACAAAATTATTTTCACTGCTACTTCATAACTGTAATTTTGCTACTGTTATGAATCATAATGTAAATATCTGTGTTTTCCAACTATCTTAAACAACTTCTATGAGAAGGTTGTTTAGCCCCCAAAGGGGTCACAACCCACAGGCTGAGAACCAAAGGACTAGTACATAGTGGACACTGGGAAGGATGGCGGGAAGGAAACGAACGGGGTGGTTACTAGATACAGGAGGATCGAGGTCTGCTGTCAGTATCACCGTAGCCTTAGCAGGCTTGACGGTAATGTACTGTCTATTTTCAAAAAGCTAGGAGGAAAGATTTGAAATGTTCCCACAACAAAGACATGATTGACACCTGAGGTAACACAAGTGCTTTAATAATTACACGGTGTCATGTGTCAAAATATAACCCTGCGCCCTAACATTTGCACAGTTACTATATGCTGAATACATAGACTTTATCCATGGAAGACAAAATCTGTTCATTACACTAATACTTGGTTGCTGGTTGGTAGGGTAGATTGTTTTTAGCAGGGATTATATGGGAGAAGGTAGGGAGATGCGGGCAAAAAAAAAAAATAGACAAAGGACAAGGAGAACAAAGCATATTCTTCCAGGACTCGTTAGCTTATCTTCAGTGGCTACTGACTCCTGAATTCCGAGGACTCTAGATCTGTCAGCATTATCGTAGCAAACGCTGCCTCCTGCTTATGTGTTTTTCTACTAAGGGCATTGATGAGAGTGGACTAATCAAGCCTACCTCAGAACTCATAGCGCAGCCATTACCTTGGGTCCCTGTTGAGTGATGTTCAGCCTATGCAGCACATGCTGGGAGAAGGCCCTGAATAACCCGGTATTCTGACAGCCAGAGATCTAAAAATGAAAATACCAGTTCATGTTACAGTGAGCACACCGGCACCAGGGATTTCAGATGACGACCTCAAGAAACAGAAATGTCGTCTTAGATGCTTACCAGAGGCGTGTTATAGAACAGTCCGTACCGCATGCGAGGCAGCAAGGAAAACACAGCTTCTTTAAAGCACACCTAAGAAGGAAGACAGCTTAGAAGACAGCACAGTAAGGGGCACACCCTTCACAGGACAGATAACACAGTAAAATGTGCGTCCTTTATGCCAAAACAGCAGTCCTTGTTTTAGAAAGTAAATTCCAGCTCCTCTCCATCTTGTACTAAAGTAGTCCTGCCAGCAAACTATTTCAAAAAGAATAAGATTCATATTTTTGCCAAGTTTATAGAAATAAGGTTTATTTACAAGAATTCTAGCTACCAAAAACAAAACAAGGCAACCCTAAGAAGTCAGAAATCAATGGTAACATCCAAGAGAAACTCAAATTAAGTATTTACTGTATGAGTTAGTAACTGACAGTCATTTAAAGACATTTCAGTAGGTTTCCGGTACCTTTTTGGAATCATAGGTTTTCAAATGTATGACATCATAATCAGTAAATGCTTTCCAGGTATCGGAGAACAGGTCACCATATCCATAAGAGCTCTGAAGGTGGAAACAAGTTAGTGTCACAAGGAGATGCTTAAGACGACACATACACATGACACCATTTGTACATGCAATAATGTGCTCACTGAGCCCAGTCCATATGACACCATTTGTACATGCAATAATGTGCTCACTGAGCCCAGTCCATCAGGGTAAGTAGATTGCACTTGGAAAGAAATCTCAAAGAAAGAAAACGGCTTGGAAGCTTAAACAGTAAATGAGTATTCTTCTCCGTTGAGTAATGAATAATGTGGCAATACCCTATTAGGATTAATAATGCCACTAGTAATATCACATTATACAACATGTGATGCTAATACTATCCCAGGCATTCTTCTAAGTACTATAGATGATGACTTCATCAAACAACCCTGCAACTCTAACGAGCTAGCTGATGCGCTTATGCTTATTTTATACATGAGGAAACTGTATATGAATTCAAATAATTTGGAGTCACAGGGCTGGGGTCAAGCCTGTTCTGTGGTCTCGAACTTCCCTCATATACTCCATGACAGCTGATTCTCAATTGGGAACCTGCCGTCCTAGTGTGTTATCAAACACAGCTCCTCCTTGGAAGGGTAAGGTTAATTATGAGCTCTAGCAAGTAATGGGAGAGGCTCATTCCATGTTTAATGGTGTGACTTAGACTGAAGAATTCAGCCCAGAGACAGAAGAAGCACACGTCACAGGCATATATTCAAAGTCTGCAATTACTTGTCCATTATGTTAGGTCTCTGTATGAGTACAGAATTATCATCATTATTTTTTTAGATTTTCAAGGTTTTAGGCTTCTCTTACTGTAGACATTTCTGAGGTATGGAGAACTACTAAGTATGGTGAACACAGAAAAGCTTTGCTTCATTGTCTCTCCAGCAATAATCCAGTAAAGACTTTCAACATCTTCACAATGAAACTGTCCTGGTCTGCTCAATAATAAGTAAAGAACAATTAAAAGAAGTAATTTTAGACAATTTTAGACAATAACGTGCCTCTCAAAGGAAATTTGACTAACAAAATAAAGTGATTCTGGCTGAACTTGTGAATTATTTGACAATAGCCACTTCTAGAAACTTCATCTCTTCAGCCTCCAAATTCAAATTATCCATCAGTGCAAGAAGGGGAATCCTCACACCTCACACTGAAGAATACTTAGGTATTCCACAAAGTGACAAAAAAAATATCCTCCTGTGCAGGTGGATATGAACACCCCCAGAGCCACAGACACATGAACACCACTTGGACTTTGTCTCCAGAAGTAATGAAGGTAAGGTTTGAAGAGGACAGGACACGGTCAACCCTCTGGATCTGAGGGTTTGCTCACGCTGGTAGAAAATATTCAGAAAAGTAATTGTGTCTTTATTAAATGTATGCAGACTGTTTTTCTTCCACACTATAGTTAGTGGCTCTCTGCAAGTGCCAGGGATGTGAATAACCTAGCGGTGATTTCAGAGCATCTAGCAGGGTGTGCATGGCCACGTGTGCTCCTGTACCTCTTAACAGAGACAACACCTAGGGATGTGGGTGTCTATGGTGGATCTTGGCAGTAACCCCTTACAGACATAGGGAGAACACTGCACATAGAAAAGATGTTGATAGCATCCAGTACATAGCTCAGAGCCAGAAACAAATGAAAAAATGTGAGGTGAGTAGAGAGGAACACATGCAGGAATTCCATCAAATGGAAAAATGCTGCCACCACTCAAAAAGGACATGGAAAGATGCCCTTGTAATCTGAGAGCATATTTTACATAATGATATAAATAAATCTTTATACAAATGATATGCATAGAGATCTTTATGCACATATTGATAAAACTTTGTATAAGGATTTATTACCATTTATTCAGATAAAAAGTCTCAAATGGACTTACACATATGCTAACTGCCTTCACTCTTGGGGGACAAGGCAACCGGAGAGGGAAGAGACTTAAAGGAAAAAGAACTTCACACACATCTGCATTGTGTGACCTCATCATAGTCAGGTATTATCTTTATAACTAACAAGTAATTAACAATGATGTTGCAAATCGTCAACACCAGGAAAGAGGTGGCCTTCTATGCTATAGGAGGCTGGTGGCTTTGTCCAGGCCCTGTGAACCTCAAGGTGACAGTCAACAACACTGAGCTCTGTGAGGTAACATCTTAAAGGCCTGGGTCTGGATGCTGCAGTATTACTGTTCATTAACTTAAGTTCTCGACCTTCCTAATTTTAATATGATTCCTCGTATCGTGGTGCCTACCAACCATAAAATTATTTTTGTTGCTACTGTTATGAATCGCAACACAACTGTCTGTGTTTTCTGGTGCTCTTAGGCTACCCCTGTGAAAGGGTCCTCCAACCCCCAAGGGGTTGTCAACCTGCAGGTTGACAACCACTGACTTAAGGCTTTGCCAACAACAATTCAATTGTGGATGGTATCATCTCCAGACTGGCTTGTATGCACTGGATTCTGGAGCGACTGGACAGAGCTGCTCATTATAAAGAGCTTCACTGGGAAGTTAACAAGTACATCTCTGATCAAGAGGAAAAGTTTATAAGGGAGGAGCTAGAGAGGACCAGCAAAGGACAGGGCTAAGAGCGGAGTAGCCAACCACACTGCTCAGCTACACGCATGCCACCTCTCCATAGCAGAATGACAGTCAGACTCCCTGAGCAGCATGTGTCTGGTTGGCAGGGATCTTTATGGTAACGGTGTACCCTGTTCCTCCTCAGCAGGCACACGGCACAGGCAGGGCATATAGAAGCCAGCTCACTTTAACTCAGTCCACTTAGGGAAGATGCAAACAGGCAAGAAAAGGCTTCTAGAAGTGTTTGCTAAGTCTCTCCCTCTGCCTCACAAGTTTGTCAGAGGAAGTGCCTTCTGAGCCCAGGGCTGGAATCCTCCAACCCTCCCCGTGTCACCTTAGAACACTCACCTGTTTTCTGTCTGTAAAATACACTAATAAAAATCCTGATCCAAGCCGGGTGTGGTGGCACGCGCCTTTAATCCCAGCACTCAGGAGGCAGAGGCAGGCGGATCGCTGTGAGTTCAAGGCCAGCCTGGTCTACAAAGGGAGCCCAGGATACAGAGAACCCTGTTTCGAAAAACCAAAAAAAAAAAAAAAATCCTGATCCAAATTTCCCACTGTGAGGATGTGATTATAGTCAGGGGTTTTTGTTGTTGTTGTTGTTGTTAGCTTTGCAGAATTGCTGAGAGATGTTTTGCTGGGAACTGTAACCCACTTAAGCAAAAAGAAGGAAACAGAAGGACACTGTCCCCTTTGCTCACAGAAACACTGCCAAGAAATGAAACTGACGTGACAGTAAAGCTGGACTCAAGACGGAAATGGATGCGCATGTAGAGCCAGAGATAAAGCAAGCAAGGGCATGCCAAGAAGGCAGAACCAGTTTTCCAAGGACTTTAAATCATGCCAGAGTTCCGAGAGGCAGCTATGGTGACAACCGTTCGCAGCACTACACTGTGAGCCTACTGTCTACGATGAAGGGTCTGCGAATGCTTTCTTCTTGTCTATAGAACTGCTTATGAATTAGCTAGTACACTCTGCTCTCTGAAAAATGCAGATGGTGCCTGCTGTTTCCAGACAACGTTGCTTCTAATTGAGATACACATGTAAGATTCACCCTCGATAGTGAGCTTAAAACACAGGTCTCTTAACATGAAGCTTGCTGTGGCTGGAAGCTGCTATTAAGCAAAAGATAGGGGCTGGGGTGTAGCTCCGTGGTGGGGTGCTTGCTTTTGCTTAGCATGCAAGAGGCTCTGGGGGGCAGTAAATTCAAAAGGGTAAAGTAAACAAAAGCTTTACCACCTCGAGTCACAGAGGCCTCCAGAGTCTTGGGCTGACACTGGGACTCTATGCCCAAAGGGAGGAAATCCTCTACTTATAAAGTTCAAAGCACATAGGAGCACACTTGTCTATGGGATGTGATGTGGCTCAGTTGGTAGAGTGTTTGCTTAGCATGCACAAAGTCCTAGGTTCAATCCCCAGCACCATACTTGTAATCAGAACAATCTAGAATGGATGCAAGAGGAGCAGAGGGTCATCCTCGGCTACATAGTCAATTCAAGGTCAGCCTGGGCTACCTGAGACACTACGTTAAATGAGGTCAAAACCAAAGCAAGACAATGACAACAAAGGATCACACATTTGCATCCATATGTACCAGCCAGTGTGCCTATGTATATGTCAGGGGATCCATTTGAACACATCTACACATGTGTGAGTGTGTGTATGGTTAGGCATATATTTAAACATGCATCTTAGAAAGGTCTGCCTCACAAGGTGACAGGCACACAGTGGAAGAGCAAGAGAGAGCTGGCACAAAGGGGTCAAGCGGGTGTTTACTTACGGTGTCCCACATCACGACGTACACATCTGTGCTGAAAGAGTTGTTAACATGCTGAGTGATGTAGAGATTCAGGAAATCGCAGAAGTGGTGGTACATGTTAACACCTGGGGTTGGGGGAGAGAGAGCATGTGACACAAGAGAAGACACACAACTGAACACCTGTTTGTATTCCACTCTACCTGCGTTCGTTGGGTTCTTAGTTAAATTTGCGAGGAAACACGCTTTTCCTAAGTGTGGGCTAGCCACAGGTACTCATCAACTTGAAGTAATGAGCTAAAAAATCTTTTGCACTTCTAAAATTGGCTATTTTGAAATCAGGAATGCACTTGTTTTCTCCTGCACATCAACCCAATAGACAGCATTAAATTCCCAGGAAGGAAAAGCCACATAGTCTACTTAGAGCAGTAGGGGGCGCTATCCAGCCATGATGACTCATTTCTTCTGATTATTCATTTTGTTTGCTGGTTTGTTCTTTTAAATCAAACAAACGACACTTGTACCCAGAAGAATTGGCAATCATCACAATCATCACAACTACTAACATTGTGCTAGCTTTCAATTCTTATCTCTTTTTGCCCTGTTTAATCACTACTTTTAAAGTTTTCTGTGTATGGGTGTCTTGCCAGAAAGTATGTGTATGTACCACATGCATGCCTGGTACCTTTGAAGGCCAGAAGAGGGCACTGGATCTCCTGGAACTGGAGTGACATCAGGAGCTGTCATGTGGGTAGGAGGAATCGAACCCAGATCCTCTGGAGGTACGGCCAGTGCCCTTAATGGTTGAGCTATTTCTCTAGTCCCTGATTACACAGTTCTTGAGGAAATACTGATCAACTGTTATAAAAAAGAGGCAAGTGGGGCCGGGAGATGTTGGCGCACACCTTTAATCCTAGCACTCAGGAGGCAGAGGCAGGCGGATCTCTGTGAGTTCGAGGCCAGCCTGGTCTACACAGCAAGTCTAGGATAGCCAAGGCTACACAGAGAAACCCTGTCTCGAAAAATAAATAAATAAATAAATAAATAAATAAATAAATAAAAGAGGCAAGTGTAGTTGGGCATGGTGGTGCACACCTTTAATCACAGCACTCAGGGAGGAAGATGGATGTGAGTTCAAGGCCAGCCTGGTCTACAAAGCGAGTTCAGGACAGCCAAGGCTACACAGAGAAACCCTGTCTTGAAAAACCAACCCAAATCAACCAACCAAAAAATTACAAATAAAACAGGTAAGTGTTTCATGTTCTAATTAACAGAGCATAAACACTGGTGTTGGAAGAACCGGGCTAAAATCTTGCTTGGTGGCTCATGAGCAGCATCCCTAGATAAGTTAAGTGTCTGGGCTTTAGCTTTGTTACCAGAGATGGGGATGGTTGCAGTGCAGTGTGAGCTTTGTTAGGATAAAGTTAGAGAGGATGGCATCTCACATGCCTGGCACACAGTGAGACCTTCATGAAGACGGGCAGGAGCTTAGCAGGACAGTGTACAGCAGCCATAGCCATCACTATTTTTAATTCCCATGCCAGGCATTAGAAAGACACAGCAACCACCAGCACCCAGCCTAATGACCTGAGTTCAATCCCCGGGGCACAGGTGACAAGCAGAGAGCAAGTGGTCCTCTGAACCCAACAAGTTGAGTGGCAGGCTGTGACACGAGTACACTCACATTAAATAAATTTATGTAAGAAAGAGAGAATGGCCAGGCAGTGGTGGCACACAGCTTTGATTCCAGTACTCAGGAGGCAGAGGAAGAGGCAGGTAGATCTCTGAGTTAGAGGCCAGCCTGGTGTATGGAGAGAGCTCCAGGACAGCCAGGACTACAGAGAAACCCTGTCTCAAAAAACTAAAAACAAAAGAAAGAAAGAAAGAAAGAAAGAATTTTATGTATGTGAGACCCAGGAGTCAGCCTAGAAAATGCACAAGTATAAATGGGATGCCTTCTTATGGAATAACAAATAAAATGCACATTTTCAAATGAAAATAAAACAGAGTACTAAAAAATAAGGGCAGTAGATGTTCTAGCCTATTGAAATAGTTTTCTTAGATGAACTGTTACAAGGGATAACTTCTCTCTTTAAACCACACCTACTCACTTATGTATGCGCGTGCACGTACACCACAGTGTGTGTGGAGTCAGAGGACAACTCGCTGGAGTTGGTTCTCTCCTTCCACTATGTGTGTTCTGAGGATCAAACTCAGACTGTCACACTTGGTGTGACACTTCACCCACGGAGCCACTTTGCCATCCCTGGAAGGAATAACTTCGTGACTCAGAATAATCTTAGCAAAGTGACTCTTTTCCAGTTACCAGGAAAAGCTTGCATCGGTGAGCACCCCCTTTCCCTGGGTGAGCTGCACAGCACGCCATGCCTGTCCTGTTACGTTTGTACCCTTACGATTTAAAATGAGGAAGTAAGTGCAGACTTCAAGCTGTAGGAGTAAGGGGGGTAAGTTCTGTTACAATGTTCCTTGTCACAAGGTGAGTTAAGAAGCAAAGGAAAATCAGATGATGGTGACATTCATAAGGAAAGGCTGGGCTGAAGAATGGCTCAGTGGTTAAGAGTACCATCTACTCTTCTAGAGGTCCTGAGTTCAATTCCCAGCAACCACAGGGTGGTTCACAACCATCTATAATGTGATCTGATGCCCTCTTCTGACATGCAGACAGAGCATTTGTATATATAAAATGATTTTTTTAAAGGAAAGGCTGAGTAACAAAAATAGAAAATGACACACATCTATTTTAGCCCATTCATTCCCACTTTATATACTTTATTGCACATAATCTGCATACATATTTTATTGCATGTGATCTGCATAAGTTTCATAGTTCACACACACTTTTTTTACAGGAAGGTTTTTTTGTTTCTTGCTTCCTTTTCATTTGCATCTTTTTAAAAATGAGTTAGAACTTTGAACAAAGCATTTTAAATTCACTTTTATTTCAAAAAGCTAAACTTGTCTGATTTCTGAATCTAAAGTGCTTTGTAATCTAAGAATTATAACCTCAGATGGCAGAGCATATTAAAAATATGATCAATAAATTATGGTAATTCTCAAATATTCGTGACAGAGGGCTTCTATATTTCACTGTAGGTCATGCCACTCATGAATTTTGATAGGACATAGCACTGTAATCTCCATCTCTCATAAGGAGCGGGATAATATAGGATGTGCCGAGTCTCTTCTCTCTAAGGGCCACTAGTTGCCAGAGTTAAAGTTATGCATGCAGGCCAAGACCTAGAGCTAAAAGGCATGATGGGAAAATAATTCTAACTTTCTTCTTCAAGAATACACTGCAGTGTGGGGTCTCAAAATCTAAAGGCATATCTAAGCAGTGTTCAATGAGGGCTGCATCATATGCGCTGACAACAATAGTGAAATCGCCAAAGGAAGAGAGCAGAGAGAGCTAGAACCCTCTCCAGGAAATTTGAAGAATGTTAGAAGAACTGTCTTCCAAGGGCACATTACCCCCAACCCCTAAGGTCTAAAAACTACAGTGGTTCTCGGCCTTCCTAATGTGAGACCCTTCAATGCAGTTCTTCAATACAATTATTTTTGCTGCTGCTTAAAAAAAAAAAAAAAAAAAAAAAAAAAGATTATAATGCAGGGGTGACTTCCAAAGAGCTTTAAGTACATTTGGTTACAGAAAGCTGGCCATAGGAAATTATCATTCTTTCTTTCTCACTAACAGTTTACCTGCGGCTGCTAATTAAAAAAATAAATAAATAAAAAAAATAACAAAACATGAATGTAAGATTAGGGAAATCAGACGGGGTGAGTTTAGTTACAAAAGGCACATTGGGGCAACATTCTTTCATCACATAAATGTGACAGTTTCTTCTAGAATACTAAAGGTATAAGATAACAGAAAGTTGAAACCAGCTCATCTGCCTTAGAAGAAGAAGCAAAGACGACAGCCAGCATTTATCACACTGCTTTCAACAAACTCACAGAAAACTACTACAAGCATGTGAAGAAATAGATGCGGGCTGAGGAGACAGCTCATTGGTTCAGAGCACTGGCTGCTCTTGTGCAGGGCCTGGGTTAGGTCTTAGCACTCAAATGATAGCTCACAGCTATCTAAAGCTCTGGTTCCCGTGGATCCAGCGCCCCCTTCTGGTCTCCAGGGGCACTGCATGCATGTGGAGCACAGACACGCATGCAGGCAAAGTATCCATACACATAAAGTAAAAACAAACAAATCTTAAAAAGAAAAGAAGACGCATCAACCAAGACACAAGTAACTTCTCACCTGCATCTAATTTCATGAAATACGTTGGTTTTTCAACAACGATGTCACATTTAGCATCTTCTATGGGCCTGAAATTGAGCTGAGTGTAGCCTTGTAGCTCGGCAAACCTGGAATTGTGAAATAATTTGAAAGTGAGTCTTCCAAGCATTCTGTTGCAACTCCATAACCTGGGACCTGCTCAGGAGGCAAATTTTGTTGTTGTTGTTGTTGTTGTTGTTGTTTGGGGTTTTTTTTTTTTGTTTTGTTTTTTGATACAGGGTTTCTCTGTGTATGTAGCCCTGGCTGTCTTAGACTTGCTTTGTAGGCCAGGCTGGCCTGGAACTCACAGAGATCTGCCTGCCTCTGCCTCCCGAGTGCTGGGATTAAAGGCATGCGTCGCCACGCCCGCCTAGCAAATTTTATTTCTAGTAGAAAGCAGTCCTATGGTGCACCTTTCTTAGTTTAATAACATTAGAGACTCTGATAGCAACTTTAACATTGAGACAGGAACAAAAAAGATTTCAAAATTCAGGATAATGTATTAGGCAGTTCTATTGGGAAACTACCATACAGTGAAAAACAAAAACAAAAACAAAAACAAAACAGATGTACGAAGAAAGAGCCAACAAGGTGTCCTGTCATTTGGGGGCTTAAAGGAAAAGATGGGTGGACCATAGACCCTTGCACTGTAGACTTCTTGGATTCTAAGAAAGACCATATTCCAAGATGACCTAGAGCCTCCAAAAGACAGAAGACAGGAAAGTATCCCTGAAGACTGGGACACATCTGTGGAAGCCACGGGTACACTTGCCATCCAAACAAATGACAAACACCAGCATGTGTGAAGGGCTGTCTAAGGCTAAGTACAGTCACCATTGGCCCTCTGTGAGACCACAGCTCATGTGAAACATAACAAGCAGAATCATTCAGAACACAATGTAAAAACAGCATTATAGCTCATGAGTCTTTTCCTCCCTCCCTCCCTTCTTCCCTCCCTCCCCATCCTGTACACAAATGAGCTCTCCTTGCATCACACAGAGGCCAGAGGTTGGTGCTGGCTCATCTTCCTCAGTCATGCTCCACCGTACTGTTTTTAGACAGGGTCTCTCTCTGAGCTAGGACCTCACAGGCTCAGCCAGACTGACGGGCCAGTGAGCCCTCAAGGTTACAGATGTGCACCACTGTGTCTGGACTGCTTTAATGTAGATACTGAGGATTGAAACTCAGGGTCTCATGCTTCAACAGCAAACACTTAACCCACGAGAACTCTCTGGTACGTCTCTCTTCAAAAGGTAGAAGTGAGATACACATGGTATCACATACCTGTGATCCCAGCTGTCAGGAAGCTGAGGCAGGAGGATCACAAGGTCTAGGTCAGCCTGGGCTACATAGCAGGACTTTATTTCAACAAAACAAAATAAAACAAAAGCATAACTTTTTTTTTTTTAGAAGAAGAAAGAAGTGCAAAGAGCCAAAACACTAAGAATGTAACATTTATATAATTCTTGATTGTGTCATGGTTCTTCTTGCTATAGGTAGTCTATTGTATATATGTGAAATAATATAAATGGATATGAAAAAAATAAAAATATTTAACTAATAAAAAAAGAAAGAAAGAAGTGGAAATAAATGCCTCCCTCTCTCCTGAATATGGTCATAGCTCAATGGCTTACTCCTAACCAAGAGAACACAGTTGTGTGTCACCACTGAAGTTAGGTCACATAACACAGCAGCTTCCATTTTTAGGCATACATATTCATGGTCCTGAAGAAGCTGGCCGCCACGTGGTGTGTGAGTAGCACTACCAGGAGACCCATAAGTAAAAACCAAAATCCTCCAGTCCATAGCCAAACAGAAAATGAGGCTCAGGGATCATCCTGAGAGAGCTCAGAAGCCAAGTTCCCAGGCCTAGCGATAGCCCCACCCAACAGCTTGACTACAGCCTCCTGAGGCCCTGCTGAGCTGCTCCCACTCTGACTGACGTCAGAACAAGGTGAGATTCTAAATGCCATCTGCTTTACTTCAGAGTGATTTGTAACAACAATAAATAATAAACATAACTATGCCCTAGGGTATAATTTAGAATAATGTGCTACCCAGCAATAAATAATATAATTATGCCCAGAGGAGCTATAATATAGAATCAGATATGCAAATGAACTAAAACAAAAATGCTTTGTAGAATGGAAGAAGCATCTATCGGTAACAATCTGTTAACTCCCCCAAAACTTCACAATACACTGACAACTACTATGTGAGGGTAGATTAGGTTATTATTTCTAATGTTTTCCTCAGCATGAATGACCTGAGAAATTAGCTTTCCATAAAAGTAGCCCATATATTAGGGAAGTGTGTGAGCTTCCGAGGATGACAGAAGGATTCTGCATCCTAGCTAAGGTGGCGGTCACATGTCCCTAGACATGGAATATAAATTTTCTAAAGTACACATTTGGAAAAAATAAGTGCATACGTCAGCATGGAAGAAACCCACATATGTGTGGGTTCATAAGACTCTATCAGTGACAATTTCCTGCCTTTGGTAACTGTGCTACAGTTAAATGAGACGTTATCATCCCAGGGAGCTGGTGCAATGGTACAGTGGGAACTCCTGCATGGTGCTTAAATTTCCATGAGCCTAAAATGGCCTTAAATGTTTCAAAGTTCAAAATCTCATCAATGATGGTAAAGGCTGGGGGTAGCATCTGGCTTCAGAGGGAGGAAGGTGGGCTGAGGCCAGCTGGTACCAATGCTCTGCTTTTTCAGCTGAACAAACGTCACATGGGTGGGCTCACTTTCTCATTAACCAAACTCTATACCCAAGGGAAGGGTAGTATGGTTTATAAAATGTGCTTCCAAAAACACGTACAGAAATTGTGAGTTAGTAACACACCGTGTCAAAAACTTTTTGTTTCACTTCAAACAGCAAGTTCTATACCTGCTTTTTAAATTTTTATAAACCAATATTCAGTTCCGATAAGCTGAGGGATTCATCTGCCCCCATCACTCCTCCAAAGCCCACACCTGTACAAATTAGGTAACCTTTTTCTATTTTAGAGTCCCTTCCAAACTCTGTGAGTGGCAAAACAAACATGAAAACGTTAAGAGACATATTTGTAAGAAGCAAACTCATGTTACCAAGACTGCAGAGGGCTTTTGCGCTGACCTTCAGACATCAGGGCATGCCTGTCAAGCTTACAGCGTCCTCCAACTTCCCCACCCTGAAGAAAATCTTCCTTGAATCTAGTGAATTAAAAAAAAAAAAAAAAAAAAAAAGTTGAGCTGGAAAATTTTCTCATGCTAATTTCCTAACACAATTTTCGACAGATATTTTTAAGATTTTTTTTTCTTATTTTGTGTGTACAGGTGTTTGGCCTACATGTATGTCTGTGAACTGTGTGCATACCAGGTGCCGCTGGAGGCCAGAAGAGGCCATCATATGTTCTGAAACTGGAGTCACAGATGGCTGTGAATCACCGTGTGGGTGCTGAGAGTTGAACCCAGCTCCTCTGCAAGAACACCTAGTGCTCTTATCAGCTGGCCCATTTCTCCAGCCACTGGATTTATTTCACTTTATTTTATTTGGAACCAGGGTTTCACGTAACCCAGGGTGACCTTAATTAACCTTACTATGGAGCAAAAGAGGATCATGAACTTCTTGATCTTCCCACCTGCACCTTCTGAATGCTAGAATTGTGTGCATGTATCGTGTGCCAGGTTTATCCGTACAAGCACAACCACACGCACACAGTCACATCCCAAAGCCCATCTTTGGAATTTAACTTACAAACATAGGAACCCAATCTACCCATGCCCCAAGTCAGCAGTGTGATCACCAGGGAAAGGACCTGGGTCACCCACTCCCTAACCTTCAACCATTTTACTACAAAGCAAACCCAAGAGATAGCCTTGCACCTGGGAGGATTTCAGAATGCCATCAGCTTTAACAGTGACCACACCACAGAAGTACCTGTCCTGGTTTCTCTTGATGTTCCTTAAGTCCAGGTATAGACCGGTAGCTCTACAATACTGAAGGTAACGAGAGCAAACCAAACTTGAGTCGCTCTGAAACACAAGTGAGACGAGGAACAGTCAACTGGGGACAGGATTAGCCTCTCGAAGCTGGCCATGCTGACAGCGTTGTCTGTGAACCACTGCAGAGCGGGCTTTCCACTGCTCCCATGCTGTGTTCTCCTTTCCAACAGTCTGGTCAAGGGTACTGGGGCATGTGTCCACATGTTTAACTTACTATGAAGATTTCCCAAATGCTCTAGTTTATCACTTCAAATATATAAAGCATATATATAATATATGCATATAAAATACACATATACTATATATTATATGGGTGTATATGCATACACTATATATTATGTATGTTTGTGTGTATATACACACACATTATATATATATGTATATATATATATATATATATATATATATATATATATATATATATATAAACACATATTAAACACAGGGGCTCATTATGTAGCTCAGGCTAGCCTCAAACTCTGGATCTTCCTCCTGCTTCCTCCTCCAGGTCCTAGGAATACAGACAAGTGTCACCACACAGTACTTCATTGACAGAAGTGGTTTTTAATAAGTTTGTTCATATACATGTGTGCACATGTCTCTGCACACACATGAGGTAGGGGACAACTTGCAAGAGTTGGTTCTTTCCTTCTACCACACAGATGCCAGAAACTCAGGTTGTCAGGCTTGGAAGCAAGTGCCTTCACCCACAGAGGCATCTCATCAGCCCTCAAGTTTTAGAGCCAAGGATTATATATGTGATTCACTTCAGTCCCATGCCCGCCACCACCAAAAAAAGGACAATCATACAGAACCATGTCCACCTCTAACTACTGGGGAGAAACACCTTTTCTAAGGAGGAGCCAAAGGCAACAAGAAAGGTTGTGCACATAAGAGACGTTCAAACTCAAGTCCAGACAAGCAGCTTGCCAAGTTGAGTGTGAGGTGCTTCTGGAAATGGTCCCATAAACTGTGTGGGACTCTATGTCAACAGCAAGGAACGGTCAAGCTGTTCTAACTGAATGAAACAGTTGAGAAATCAGCAGCCACAGCCGGGTTCTACATTAACGAAGCAAGAGAGGGTGCTTCAAGGACTTCTGCTCTGGGTTTCCCTAAAATCTCCAATGAATGAAGGACCTCAATCTTAACCCGTTTAGTGTTTGCGAACTGAGTCAGTAAGAGATCACTATGAGGTGAATGTTTGCATCCCTGAAAAAAAAACAAAAACAAAAACTCATGTTGAAGCCCTAATTCTTGCATGGTGAGATGGCTCAAAGGCTCAAGGTACTTGCATACAAAGCCTGATGACCTGAGGGAAAAAAGAGAAGTTGTCATGGTGGAAGTAGAGAATCAACTCTTAAGTCTTCTGACTTCCACATGCCATGGACACACATACTACATAAATAGACAAATAAATATAAATATAAATCAATCATCAATAAATAGATAGGTCAATAGATGATAGATAGATAGATAGATAGATAGATAGATAGATGAATGTAAAGATAAATCAATCATCGATCCCAGCTATCTATCTGATGGTAGTAGGTGGTGGAGTTTTTTGAGGTTATGAGGGGGACTGAACTCTTCATAAATATTAGTACCTACTCCAATTTAAATGTGAAATGTCCCCCCACAGAATTGGTACTTGAACTCTTAGTTGTTGTTTGTGAAAACTGTGGAACGTATAGAAGATGAAGACTTGCTGGAGGAATGGGTCACTGGGAACACGCTTGGAGACTTGATAGCAAAGCGCTTCCTGAAAGCTGAAGCAATGTCATCAGACTCCGTCCCGGCTGTGATGGACTGAATCCCCTCAAACTGTGAGCCAAAATAAGCTTCCTTGCTTCTTGTCAGTTATTGTGGTTACTGCAATAGGAAGAGTCACTAATACAGGATCCTTCCAAAGGAGACCACAAAGAGTGCTCTTCCTCTTCCTGCTCCACAGTGATCCAAGCCCAGGCAGCTGTCTGCAGTCTGGAAGAGGGCCCTCCTCAGAACCCAAATGTGCTAGCACCTTAATCTTGGATCTCCAGTCTCCACTGTGCTTTGTCATAGCACCCCAAAGAACTAAGAAAGGGGTCATATGCTGATAGCATGATATACACCAAGGCAAATTATGTCCAGGAAAGCACTCTACAAACTACCATGACAGAATCATGCAAGGTGGTATCACACCTCTTCCCTTGGCCTTCCCACATGAGTAGCTAGACTGAAGCCAAATGTGCTAAAACAAAATGTCTATTACAGGTGCCTGTGGCTATGACTCTCAGCTGTAGCCTTCATTCCCTTTGGTATAAGCTCCAAAGATGGCACCCTTCAACAGCACTACAGAGCAAAAATTCCATTTTCACAGGTATGTGGTATGTGCATGTGTGTGGGTCATGACCCCTTGTACACACAGAGAGGCCAGAAGATAACATAGCATGTCCTGCTCTCATACCCTTGAGACAAGTCTATACTAAACCTGGGGTGAGGCTGGCATCCAGCAAGCTCCAGCAATTCTTTGTACCCTACAATGCTGGTGTTACCGACCTATGCATGGCCACATCCAGAGTTTTTGTTTTTGTTTTGGTTTTGGTTTTTTGCATGGATGCTGGGAATTACAATTCAGGTCCTCAGTCAGGACCTGTGCTGAGAACTCTTATATACGGACCTCATGCGGGAAAGCTAGCATGGGTTTAAGGCTGAGGAATACAATTTCTATTTCAGATTGAGTTTGCCCAAGAGTCAGGATCTGAGCTCTGTAATCAAAGATCTACTTTCATATCTTCTACTTAAAACTACTCCCTGGCAGTATATGTGCCCTACCCACTGAAGTGTGACATGGATTGATGAGAAGTGTACACACACACACACACACACACACATACACCCACACAATATGCCTTCCCATTCTAAGTATTGTATATTTTCACAAGATAGCTGTGCAGTCTTGGGGAACTTGCTTACCTTCTCCGAGGGCCCTGTTTTTCATTCTAGAAAAGTGACATCAATCTGTTTGCCCTGCTGTAATAACTATGCTACTCAAACTGAACTACACACAAGACTAAACAATTACCAAACCGGTCATGGTGCAGCTCATCCCAAATGAACTGACAACGAATCTGTAAAGATGAAATTTATTAATTTATCTTCTTGGGCGATAGAGGTCTAAATCTAAAAATATTCTAACTACCTCAAAAAAAAAAAAAAAAAAAAAAAAAGCTACCTGATACACATGTGAAGAGGAGGGTTGGCCTTTCAGAGGAGACAATGAGATGACCTGTTTGGGACACTGAACACAAGCCCACGCTGGGTGTACTGGCACTCCACCCATCCTGCCAGGAATGAAGACATTCATTCCTTTCCGTGCCTCTCAGATTATTGAAGCAATAGTTCCCAAGGAGTTGGAATTTCCTCAGGAATTTCATATCTGGAGAAGGAAGGGGCTAAAGTCTTGTGCCGGCCCTGTGGGTGGGGCGACGTGGGGGGAGGATGGTGAGGGGTGGCGGGGGGAGTAACATTCTCCTAAGAAGAGATTCCCCCATAATGTTTACAACTTGTCAGACCACCTTGCAGGAAAGAATGAGGCCAACACAATGATGGGTGAGTGGAGGGCAAGACCACACCCTGCCCGGGACTGCTAAACCTCCAGCTCACGTACCACCTTCAAGACGGGCTGTCTGTGTGTGTGTGTGTGTTTGGGGAGGTGGGGGGTGCTTGTTACTGAGGAAGTTGCTAAGCCACTATATTCCTCTTCCTTTCCCAATGTGACTGCACGGAATAAATCATCTTCCTCTGCTTTTTACTAGTACTTATTTGCTTTCATTCTATAGAAGATGAATTGGACAAGTCTAGCTTGTTAGGGCTGTTCAGTGCCCAGGCTCTGACTGTGACAACTCCACTGATAGTGTCCACCTGTAAGTCCAGGACCAAGGAGCAGTAACCAGAAAGACCATGGGTCTGGGGCCAGCATGGGCTACATAGATATCTTGTGTTATTGAGCCATCTTGTTTTTACATTACAAGATAATAAAACAGATAATAAACAGTGAAACTAAGCGAAGTTATTCAAGCAGTTGGCCACTCACTGCTCTCTCTGGCTGGCAGAGCACACGCATCTCCTCCAGCCGCTCTCGGGCATAACCAAAGTCAGCTTGCTTCCAGAACATGTCCTCAGCAGACTCCAGAGTGTCTGTCCTGTTTGCAAAGAGAGAGATTTTAAGATTTTTTTTTCCTTTTCTTTTAAATTGTATTCTATGTGTATTAGTATTTTGCCTGCGTGTGCCCCCATGTGCATGCCTGGTGCCCACAGACATCAGAAGGCAACAGATCCCCTGGAACTGGAGTTATGGATGTCTGTGAGGCAGCATGTGGGTGCTGGGAACTAAACCCAGGACCTCTACAAAGAGCAACAAGTGCTCCTGACTGCTAAGCCATCTTTCCACCTCACCCCAGCCTTACCTACTTTCTTTTTTTCTGGCTTTGGATTTTTTTTTTTCTATTGATTAAGTTGCAGGAAGTGTATTGTTACCTTACTTTTTATGCCATCACAGTTCCCCCCGGCCCCAAATTGTCACTATGTACATAAAGCTACCAAACACGTTATACACATATTATTCTTTTATAATAAAAAAGCACAACAGAAATCGATGAAGTCAGGGTCATCTGGACCTGAAGACAAAAAAGTGTTATTTTGCTCAACTAATCATGAGTGCTACAATCACTAATCATATTTGACCTCCCCTTGAGCATGAATAGTTATTCTTTCAGAATCTGTAAGAAACTACCTATGCTACTATCTTCTTAGCATATATAGGGCTAGAGGGGTTCTACAGTTGATGATGTTTCTCCCCTGGACAGAAGAAATAACAGATGTTCCTCTCCTTGTGAGATGGGTAGAACCCATAACCTGGATAAGCAAATTAGCATCTGCAGGAAGTGCTGTCTACCACAGAGTCTAGCCGGGAGTTAGGTCATCAAGGTGCACTTCTGAGAACACAGACTCAGAAGTGAGGAGGGGGTTGCATTAGGACACTTACCATCCCAGATCGACATAGCTGCAAACAGGGTAGCCAAATCTGAACTCTGGTTTGCAGGATTTCTCATAACCCCAGCAGTAGTGTAGATTTCCTAGGTGTTTCTAGAACATAAAATATATATATACCTTTAGAATAGACTCCCTTGTGATGCCCAGAGAAGCTTCTCAGACCTTTTGTGACATTTATATGTATATGTTATAATTCATGCAATGTTCTGAGAGGCGCAGGCTCAAGCATCTCCACAGTTGTTTTCACTCACTCTTCCATGCCTACTCCAAAACCCAAGTCCAGGTTTCAGCTAGACTACAAAGACACAACCCAAGTTAGGATTTCCTGAGGTATTTTAAGGGACTGTCTTCTGCCTTTCTCAGAAAGCAACCTGATTCTATAATCAGTCACCAGAAGGAAAAAACAAAACAAAACCCAAAAAAAAAAAAAAATCATATCCTTTGGAATGTCTGTTACTAAAAGAGCTCTGTGAAAAGGATGGCTAGCTGACTCCACTCATCAATCAAGATCAGCGGACACAGGGCAAGGTCAGCTTTCCAGCCCCGGAAGGAGGCCAGGGCTCTTCTGCAAGGCCCAGGAGCCATGCTGGTCAAATTCCATATGCTTCCTGTGCCAGCACCATGGGAAAGGAAGCATCTTACAATGGCCCTCTTTGATCTCTAAGGCCTCCGGAGACTTCTTAATGGGCTCTGTTTTGAGGCCTTTCCAAGCCCAAGTCTTACTCACCCAGACCCAAGGCTGAGGTGTGACCACAGAAATGAGGTGCTAAGCAGCCCCCTAAGTGCAGAAAGGAGAGGCGCCACTTTTTTTTTTTTTTTTTTTTTTTTTTTTTTGAGAAAACAGTCTCCTCTTCCTGAAGCCTCATTTGCTTTGGTTTTCATAGCTTTCACTGCCCAGTGATTTAAATGCCAATTTCTTTCTTATGAGTGGGATATGCTTTTAAGCTAATTCTTGTCCCTTGGGACTATTCCATGAAATGAGAACAGTGATTGACTCCTGGTGAAAGGTAGAGAGCCAGATGTGGCTTAGGGTTACGAAGCAGAATAGCAAGTCCACCTAAGCTGCATGCTCGTAAGAACAAACACCGCCGAGGTATGAGCGAGGGAACGTGCACAGGAAAATACCATTGCTAGCCTCAAAAATCAATTTAAAAAAATATAAAGATGTAAAATTTAAAAACAAACTGCAAAACAGCACTCTAAACAGAAATGAATGAGGATAAATAGGACCCACCTTATACGGACAATAGGAATCCTCCCGGCACACAGAGGCAACATGCCTGTTGTTCTGCAAGAAGAAGGGAATGTGCGTCTCTGGGAGGCGGAGGCTGGAGTAGTTATACAGGGCTCTGCCTGGTGCACTGTCCACCTCGCGACGAGCCTCATCTTGGCCACTCAGTGGGACCTCATGAAGCAATGCTCCAAAGACAAGCAGCATTAACATAGCAACCTGCAGACCTGAAGGGCCAAGTGAAACCGTCCTTAGTAAGAAAGCCTCTCACATCATCGAGTGGTGGCTCAGGCCCTAATCCCAGCCCTTGGGAGGTAGGTCTCTAAATTCAAAAACAGCCTGGCCTACAGAGCAAGTTCTAGGGCAGCCAGGGCAGAAACTCTGTCTCAGGAGAAAGAAAGAAAGAAAGAAAGAAAGAAAGAAAGAAAGAAAGAAAGAAAGAAAGAAAGAAAGAAAGAAAAAGCCTCTTTAGACAGGAGTCATGGCACATATTTAATCCCAGCACTTGGGCAGAGGCAGAAGGATCTCTGTGAGTTCAAAGCCAGCCAGGTTTATGTCTCCTTAGGACACGGAGTTGGAAGGCTGTTGGGAGTGACTATACTTGAAATACATTGTACATCTGTGTGAAATTCACAAAGAATAAATTTAAAATAATATCTTGTTTAAAAGTGTTTAACTTACTCTTTAGGGCTGGGCATATGCCTCAGTGGTAGTGCACTTGCCTAGCACGTGTGAGGCCCTGGGCTCAATCCCCAAAACCACATGTGAACGAATAAACCTGCTTCAAAAGCCTGAATTCCTAAGCACAACCACTACATACTTTGTCATGTCACCAAATCATGTTCCTTTGTTCACTAAATATTTACCGAGCACTTGCTATGTGCCAAGTACTGTGCTGGGAGCAAGATATACACGGGTGGGAAATATTTCCCACCCCAACTTGGCACATCAGAGAGACCAGTCTCCAGGGAGGGCTCTAAAATGCTGTTGTCTTGTTTAAAAGAAAGGGGGCGGGAGGAAAGATATTTTCATCTGCGTCCATCAGTAAACAGTGCATGCATATGTATACCACTCTGCCTCGCATCCCTTTGGGTGCCCAGGAAAGAGGACCATGAATGTCTGTGACCTTGTACAGAGCAAGATAACTCCAGCTAGCAGCACCCATCCTCTGGCACCAGCCCTCCCTAGCCTGAACCTCCATCCTAAGCCACCGAGGCTGGAGCACCTATATTCCATCATAAAAGCCATTCACAAGGCTCAGCTGGCTACTCCACGCCTCCCAGAGCCTCATGTTTATTAGACAGTAAGGTTTGTATGTTTGTTTGTTTGTTTTCCTGTCTATGGTCAGTTTCTCTCACAAACTAGCATCATCTGATCTTCAGAAAGAAAGAACTCATTTAAAAATCTCCCTGCACATGACAGAACAAAGCATTAGCATTATGAAAAATGACAATGGTCGAGAATTTACTGGATTCCTGTTCACCCGCCTGAAAAAGGAGAAATCTCTTGTGTCCGTTTCTGTTAAGTATCCCTGACAAATTCACACCAGTCAGCCCCCTTTACTGGCAGTAAGGCTTCTTTTTCCCTAAGTGTCTGTTCTAAAATATAACCGAACACATCCTGGGCGGTCCACAGTTAAGTCCGGCCTTTTCAAGGCTATCAGGACAACACAACTTTGAAAAGCAGCCTTCACTGACCTTTATGCATAGACTGCTCTGTTCCAGTTCGAGGCCTATGGAGTCATAAGGTGAGAACAGTGTTGATCCTGGGCACAAGGCCTTTGCCAGCTTGAGTAACTAAAGGGCTTTCTTGCTTTGGAAGCCCTGAAGCCTATGTTGTTATTTCTTGTAAATTCAAACTAATATTTTTAGCTGGGACCTTGGCCCAACAGGGAGTTACTAGCAATTTTATAAAATTTTAAAAAATGCATATTTTGCATGCCAGGACAGGCAGGACTACACAGAAAAAATACTGCCTTGGGGAAAAAAGTGCATATTGATAAAAAAAAAAAAAAAACCCAAAACAAACAAACAAACAAACAAAAACAGCTACTTAATAACGAAAACGCTTACCTCTTTAGTCCTCGGAATCACCTGGAAGCTGTTGGTGTTTTGTCCTTTTGCACAAAACCTGAGAGAAATGAAGCACATTACTTTAAAAGCATGCCACAAGAGACCAGTTGCTACATAAAGGAAATATTACAGCGGGCACCGGGGCCCCTGGACGCAGTAACTCACAGAGCAAATGCTACTGGTTAGCAGAACAGAGATAGTTCCCCTCACACCGGCATCACTCAGTACTGAACAACAGGATAATTAGCAGAGAAAACATTCCTAGGACCAAAGCCTGTTCCTGCAGTAGTCCTGCTCTCGGATTCCCAGGGCTGCCTGGGCCAGTGCCAACCTCAGGATCACAGCAGGCCACCGAGTCCTGGGACTCACCCTCGTACTCATAAGGTCACAGCTATGACTAAGTCCTGGATTTCAGTGATCCAAATCTACTGCCCTGTAGTGAGTTCTGCCGGGCGTTCGTGGAGAAAAGTAACCCTTGGCCACCGGGAGAATCTAAAGAGGCAGATCAGACAGTTGGCTTTTGCAAGGGAGGGCACGTACCCACTTGCAAACGCTGGGTGCTGGTGGCTGTGGTGTATGAAAGTACAACCTCGGGGCCTGGCAGAAAGCCTTCCTGGAGTTGAGTCCTCTCTCAAGACTTGATAGGGATGGAAGCTTTAGTAAGTTAGGCTACTGCGTCCTTTTGCACAAACCGGCCAGAGCGCGCTCGTGTATAGCTTGGTTGGATTTCCACAGGCCTAAAAGGAGGAGAGGGGGTTAAAGGTAAAAATCTGGACGCCGTGAAAAAAATGAGACCTGGGGTTACCTGGGGCGACCACATGAGTGGCTTTGGGCAATGCTCAGCAATAGAGCCGGCAACGGACAGATGGAAAGTTAAGTGCTTCTGGGACCCAAAGACTATAAAGTCCCAAGGTAGGTGAAGCAGACAGAGCTCAGACAGGGCTTGACTGCCTGAGGTGCCAAGTAGGTGATCTTATAGGAGTCTGCGGAACGTCAGCCCCTCCCTGGAGTGGCGGAGTCAGCTCTTTGAGCCCCGCAGCAGCTAACCCAATCCCCGGCTGCTTGGGGACGCAGCTGTCCTAGGAGGCGCTCGGGCCCCAGGTGTACTGGAGAAGATCTAGAGCAACTCCTCCCCAGCCTGAGGATCCAGGCAACAGGGCAGGCCTGGCCCGGCATCGATTGCCCTTGTTTGCGGCCGCCGGCAGGCTCCCGGGAACCAGCTGAAGGCGGCGGGCTCGGATCAGGGTCCCAGCGTCTGGCTGCGGGCCCACGGGGGTGCAGGCGGGGGCGGGTTGCAGATGGGGACGGCGCAGGGCCCACCTGCAGCTTTGCTAGGGAGAAACCGTGGCAGCTCCGGAGCAGCGAGGCGTCACCGCCGGCGGCCGCGCACCGGAAACCTCGGGAACCCGAGCCTGGCCAGGGGGCGCCCAGGAGCAGCAACGACACCTTGGCTCAGAGCTCCAGGGCGGGCCCAAATTACCCCCGGCCACACCCGGTGGCCAGACTGTCTGGAGGGCACAGTTGGCCACCCATCAGCCAAAGTTACAGAGATAGTCCAGAGCCCGCCGCCTAACCCACGCAGGACACCCGCCTGCTTTCTCCTCAACCTCAGACGCAGGACACCCCTCTCCATCTCCCCAAATGCTGGACACCCGCCTGAACCTCGCAAAATGAGGGACAGCCGGCTGCAAGTCCCTGGCAGCTCCTCTAGGCGCTGGCAGGGCACCAGCACTGGAGTAGGTAGGCAGGTGAATCATGGTGCTGTCACCTAGGACTGGGATTGTATTTTATTTTTTTATTTTTCATTCCTAGAAGAAGTTGCTGCTCTGATTTTTAAATGAGACTGAATGTAGTAGGACACTATCTGGTGGATGGTGAAGATACTGTAGATTCCAGGGAGTTTTATCTGCCCATGAATTGCCCAAGTTCAAAGACTACTTTGTTTAAATTTTATGCCTTTGCTATTTCATAATTATTACTATTCTAATTGGAAGGAGAGAACCAATTCACTTAAGTTCTCTGACCTCCTGGCTGCTGACACACCCACCTATACAATATTAATGAGAAAAACAAAACAGGTCCAACTTGTAATGATTAATGGTTCCAAATAAACATGCTCAGATGCATACAGTTCACAAGGCTTGCAAGTCTTGTAGATAAATTTTAAGAAGCCATCATGAGAACTGCAACCAGAACTAGTGGTTCAGGCTTACAGTTCCAGCTACTCCACAGGCTGAGGCAGGAGGAAACCAAGTTCAAGCTATATGGGCAACCTAGCAACCATGGAGATGAACGCTTGCCTAACATGTGCAAGACCCCAGTCTCAATCCCCAGTAACATACAACACACACATGGACCTTTCTTTAATCCCAGCTAGCATTTTGGGGCAGAGGCAGGTGGATCTCTGTAAAATTGAGGCCAGCCTGGTCTATGTAGCAAGTTCCAGACCAGCCAGGAAACCCTGTTCAATATGTGTGTTTAATTTTATACATATATATTGCTTAATATACATAAAATCTCATATATATATGTGTTAAATTTATATATATTATTTAATGTATGTGTACTGTTTGGGGATCTGGGATGAATTTTCAAGTATCAGCAAAAGCATATATGCTACTTATATGTGCCAAACATTAAAGCACATTAATGGTTTTAAAAATGTATTTATTTTTTAATTTTTATGTACATGAGCATTTTGCACATACATGCATATAGTATATGTGTGCAAAATACCTATACACATTATAATATATATCACACACACACACACACACACACACACACACACACACACAAACACACACACACGGAAGCCAGAAGAGGGCATCAGATTCTCTGGGACAGGAGTCAACAGTTATTAGCTGCTGTGTGTGTACTGGGACGTGAACTCGGATCCTCTGAGAGAGTGCCAGTGGTACTAACTGAACTACTAGCCCACACTAGTAAGCACGGTAAAGGCAAAGGGGCCTTGTGCATTCTACCACAGCAGCAACTTCAGAAAATATTTTTTCAGCTTATTTGCCACCATCCTGTTTTTGTTGTGTTGAGGAAATGTAACTTTCTTGCTAATATAAAACAAATAATGTAGTTAATTTAAACCAACTTTAAATGGGCTTATGCTTGAGGTGCAATGGCATGATTAAAAACAAGTACGTGCAGTCGGTGAAAGGCTTCTAAACACAGATTGGTCTAATTGCCAAGCTAAATCAATCAAATTGGCATGCCACCCACTCAGCGCTCTTTTAGATACCAACATATTAAGCAGTCATGGAGATTGGTATGAAACAAGATGACAGGATTTTAAAAATGAGATTGAATTTTGTATTACTGTAATAGCTATTTCTAATTTCCTCAAAATAAATCATTATGAAAATTTATAATGTTTGACTCTTCAAATTGAATTTATTTGGTTTGAGATAGGGTCTCTATTTGGCTCTGGCTGTCCTGGAATTCACTCTGTAGTCCAAGATGGCCTCAAACTCAGAGATCTCCCTCCTTTGCTAGGATTAAAGGTGTAAGCTCTGCTGCCACCATCTGGTACAAGTTGATCTTAATATAAATTCAAATACCACCAACAGAAAACTGAAGGGATAAGCTAGATGTGTTAGCTTTCAGTTTCTGTAACAAACCTCCCAAATTATAACACAAGGGTTTTTCTGTTTTTTGTTTGTTAATTTTTTTTTTTTTTTAGCTCAGTTCAACGGTGTTAGTACATTGACTACAAAGATGGCTCATGGACTTTCGCATGATAGAGAGAACCAAATGTAGAACTATTCAAGTGTAAAAAGGAATTGATGGTATCTCTGAACACTGCACATTACAGGGCGGAAAATGATGTTATCACTTACCTGAGGGGCATACACACACACACAGGCACACAGGAATGCGCGTGCACAACCCCACACAGAAATGTACTACTTCACAGATGGAAAGAATATTTAAAATGTTTACTAAAAGGAAGGGATATTGATATAAGAGGACAGATGATTCTAGAACTATGCAGACAGTTACATTATAAATACACAGCGATCCGTGAAAGCTGACATGGACCCGAATGCTCTCCAGTTGAAGCACGTAACACAAAGGATCTGCCTTAAACAACTTCAAAACTCAATTTGTATCTCCTTAGTGGGAGCGACCTGCAAGACTGAAGAATTAAAAACCAAACACAAAAACAAAATACCCAGACTATTCTCAGAACTGGACAGTGAGTGACAATACTGGCGTTGTGACAAGTCGATATGAAGTAGCAATGATGGCAGCTCTGACACTGAGAGGGAAACAGAGCTTCAGGAAGTCATCTGGATATTCTGCAGTTCTGAATTTCATTTAATTTCATTGAAGTCTCAATATGAATCAAAAATATACTTACTTAGGAAAACCAATCTCTCCTGTATATCCCACCACACAGGCCTATGTTCAAAGACACACCTCTCTGAATTACAGTAAAATGACATACACTAGCACTTTCAAAACTTTATTTGAATCAGATCCATGCTTATTCACATTATCTTTCATTTAGAATTAAAATATCAATCTATAGTTTAAATCATACTTTTAGCCCTTTACAAAATATGTAGCTAATATATTTTAGTTTAAAACTGACCAAGGATAAGAAAACTTGAATCAGCTTTTTTGTAATGAAGATGAGAAATGATCCCCTACAATATACATGTCTATAACACTAAACAGTAATAAGATATTCACACTTATTCCCTTTTAATTCAGGGGCTTTCTTTTAAATACTACAAATCATGTGTTTTAATTTTTTTTTTTAACTGTCTGTATGGGTTTTGTCTGCATCAATGCCTGTGCACCACTTGGTGCCTGGTGTCTGAGAACATCAGAAGAGGATGCTGGATCCCCTGGGATTGGAGTTACAGATGGTTGTGAGCTACCATGTGGGTGCTGGGAATTGAATCCAGGCCTGCTGGAAGATTAGCAAGTGTTCTCCAGACCCAAATCCTGTGCTTTTTAAGTAAGCATTCAAATAAAATTTTTAATTAATGAAATTATTGAGAGGTGGGGAAAATGCTTCCTGAATATTCTTTACATTTACTTAACTACAAAAACTCAAATTCCTCTAAGGCAGAAGTCATTCATACTTAGGATATTTTAAATTGTAATGTATTTGGTACATTCTACATGCTAAATGCTATGGAGTGTACTCAAGAGGGGCCCAGCAGCAGCAGTGTCCACTCCTCGGGTCTCCCAGAGGAGTGGCTGACACCACCAAGCGCCTGGGCCTCTTTCACTCTGAAGTCCAAGTTGTCTTTGTTTGTTTTTCAAAAATGGAACTATCTAATCATAAACTATTTCATGTATTAGAATAGAGTACTAGCATATGGGTAGAGAATTTGCAATAATACATAGCAAATTAATTTAACAAAAGGCCAACCAGTGTTTAATAAGTATTCTGCCACTTACTGGATTATTTACAAGAAATTTGTTCAGTACCCCTTAACAACTTGAAATATACTGAAAGGTCTAAGTATATACTAGTCAGCATAAAAGCAGTGTGAACATCAGCTATTAATCATGTGACAGATGTGAATGGTTGCATGTCATATTATAAATGAGTACTGATTTTGTTAATGTTTATAAGGACCAAGAAAAATATTTAATGCTGATTTTATGACATTTAGAATTTAATACAGGAAATTTAAATTTCAAAATCTTTTCTCTGCCACATTTCTAAACTATTTGTTTAAAAAGTATTTTATATTTCCCATTTTCAAATGCTTTCCAAGAATTTTGAAATTTAGGTTTCCTGTCTCTTCTAACTATATTTTTATTGCTATCAGACTTGTTATCCTGCCCTAAATATTAATTTTAAATCTAGCGAAAGTTATGAGGCTGCTTTCTACCGTTAAAACACAGAAAGGTAATTTTATGACTGTGACTTTCACTCCAAAGACATTCATTCATGCTACAAATCAGAGCTCCGACAACAGAAAGCCTGTGTGGGACACAAGGAGCAAAAACAGGATCACTTGAATCACCCCCAAAAAGTTCTCCAGTCTGCAAGATGGCTACTCACAGCTGTGTTCTGAAGTGCTGTTTAAAATGTAAGTAGAACTTACAGCTTATACTTGAAATCCTACCTTCTCATTGAGGGGAGGATGGTTTTAAGACCCTCAGGGAATGCATGAAACAGTGGGAGCTACCAGCCTCCAGCAAGACAGCCATTAAAGGAAGCACTTGAAACTAACTTTTCGCTTTTTCACTTTGAGGACCTTAAAGAACAAAGGGATTACCTGGACACAGCACCTCCACATTCTATAGTAGACTCAATAGCTGAGATGGCCAGGGACTGACAAGGGGTGTGAATGTACTGGCCAAGTGGATTCACAGTGATATTCCAGCAGGCTATTCTGAACGGCATACACTTAAAATTCTATTTCTGGAATTTCCATGTATTTTTGGATTATTGTTGAACTTTAGCTAGAACCACAGAAAAGCAAAAGGAACAGATAAAAAAAGGTCTATGATAAAAGCAATTAAATAATTTTCAGTAATAAAGGCTATCAAAATATTGTACAAGTCTAAAACACAACCTGATTAACATTTTAAAAGAAAGTAATGTAACAAAGTAACATTTAGAAAAGGGCACAACTATGTCCTAATTCTATTCTACACTACGTTTGCTTCAAGAAAAAAAAAATGTTGAACTTCACAAAACTATAAAATCCCCAAATTAAATGTACTTCTATTATTCTTCTGTTTTGCTATGGGGATTCTGTTGTAAGACATTAATTTTTAATGTCCCAAACTTTAACTGTAAGAAATTAAACAAATCGTTTTAAAAGAGTAAACTGATTAATTTTAAGAGCAAATTTTGTTAGTGATTTTATTTTTGTTAGATTCATTTTACAGTGTAGTAAAAGACTTCAAAATTACTTGCTACTGATGCTATCTATCATAATTTATTACAAGATTTCCTACTATCTAGATTCACCTAACTAATATTATTTATAGCTTTCTTTGGGTAAGTATCAAAAATATCCACATTTGTTCACACTGCATTGTGGAAGTTATACGGAATAAAATTTCAAAACAAATATTTCTAAGTTTAAATTATTCTTCAAATTTTGGACATGTCAGTGTGACTTCTGCTTTTAAAAGAAAACCTTAGTTTATAATTTAGTAGTCATAGGCTTAATAATCTTTTTACTTGAATGTTTAAAACACTTTCAAGAAATATGGTGAAGATTTCAGTGTGAAAGATTTCAAAATTTCGATGTTAATATTACTCTGTAAATCTCTCAATATGTACATACAAACACATATAAATTAGATATAATACAGTTAATTATATGTCCATAATAATGTGAAAACACCAATCTCCCTTCCCAGGTGTGTTGACACTTGGATAAAGTAATAAATCTCTTTGCTGTTCAAGGCACCAAAAAAAAAAAAAAAAAAAAAAGGCTTTAAAAAATAAAATTTTAAAGACTAGTTTCAAAAATAAATTCAAATATTGCACAAAATAATTTAACTGCAAATATTACTATGTACTATAAAAGAATTTTTTGAAAAGTTTTTTACACTCTACAGCAAATCTCATTTTCTAATTCTACAAAAGAATTTATTGGAAGTCTACATTTATATATTAAGTGTTTACATTCAGTCTGATGGGAATACAAACTTCACAGGTTAACTGAGCCTTTGTCTTAGAAGTTCATCTATTTGAGTTTTATACATATTTTTTACATCTTCAAGATCCAGGCGAAGTTCCTCTGCTTCTTCTGCTTTTTCTCCATACATCTGCAGAATAGTGTTGTATCTTTGATCCAAATCCTAAAAAACGTAATTTTTTTAATGACCACACAGTTATTACAAGTCAATACAAAAAAAAAAAAAAAAAAAAAAAAATCACAAGTTGAACAAAAATATAAATTCATTTAAGAGGAAAACAAAAACAAAAACAAAAAATCTCATACCCAGTTTATCTAGGAATACAGAGCAAAAAAGAGGAACTTCTTTTAAAACCTTGATGGAGGGCTAAGGAGAAGGGTTAGTGGTACCAGCACTTGCTGAGCAAGCATGAGGAACTTGCTTCTAACCCCAACACCCATATAGAAAGCCATGTGTGCTGTATTTCACCCCGGATCTGGGAGGAAGCTCACTGGTGTGCTGCCCAGTCAGCTAGCCTACCCACACAACAGCAGGCTCGAGGCTCAGTGAGATCCTGTCTGAAGGGACTCACAGGGTGGTGGGTGATAAAGCAAGATACCCACTTATTCTTTTGGCCTCCTAGCATGCATCCATGTACATAACACACACACACACACACACACACACACACACACACACACACACATTTCTCCACTAAATCTACAATTCCCTCCAACTATGATTTAATCAGTCTCCTTCCCATTAATTTAAGTACCCTTGATGAGATTTTTTCGTGACAATTTGGTTTAGGTATTGCTTGGCACTTATCCCACTGGAAAGTCTCCTCTAACAGTCAATTATGTCCCGATAATGTGATGGAGCAAGCATTGAACCAAATACTACAAAGGCCTGTGACGTACATGCTTGCTTTATCAAGCACTGGACAAAGAGAAGCTTGTTTTTTCCTTTGATTAGACTAAGCATTCTGGGAAAACATTTTAAATAGGTAATGACAGCAACAGAAATTCATCTTTCACATTCGTTACTCAACTACTGACTCCTTAATTTTCAAAGAAATTACAAAGTAATACATATGCATTTTACGTAAACTAAAAACAGGCTATTTAGTAACTGGATTAAATTGTCTTAGAGCTCTCCTGAGTGAAGAGTACTTACTCGCAGCTGAACTCGAAGTTTGGGTGTTTCTTTCACTTTCTGCTCAAGTTCGTCATTCTGATTTGTTAGTTTAACTAGCTCTGCAGACATTATGGACCGAGTTTTTTCTAGGTTGCTAATTTCTAGCTGAGAAATATAAGAATAAAATGGTTTCAATAAAAACGTATCTTGTTTAATGCTCTTACAAACATAAAAATATTTAGTGCGTCATTTTTGAAGCAAAACAGTGGGAAAAGGGGGCCTCAACTTTCTTTAGAAGTGTATTCTTTATAGGGTTCACTATGTAAGAAAGAAAAAAGAAAATCCAATGATTTGTCTGAAAATGCAACCACGTTTTTCTCTAAGAAAGTAATATACAACACACATTTCCCTTATCCTAAGCTAGAGGAACGAGAACACATGTTAAAGTTGCCCCTGGCAACAGGGTATCGCTAAAGCTTTTATCGCTCCCTGAGAAACTAAGCCGGCCTCTCAAGCACAGTGCTGGGTGACACACATCAGTCCATATTAAGATAACTCAAATGAGGAAGAGGAAGAGGAACTCATTTCAAGTGTACAAAGCTTAACACTAAAAACTAAAAATGCATCACGCCTCTCACTCCATAAGCAGTGATTCTTACAGCTCCCTCCTACTGTACTGTTTCCTCTACGTGCAGGTCTCCTTCATTTTATTCACTCCTTCAAGTAGGGAAGGTGGGAAACTTTTCTGTGGCATATACGGGAGGGACAGGGCAAGCATGCTGGATAAGCACTTCCTTTTTTCCTGTTGAGAAGAGATGCTGGAAAGGAATGGGCCATTTCCTGCTCAGATGTCCTCTCTGAGGAGACCATAACAAAAGGCTCCCAGCATTTCCTAAGACACAGCAGGCAAATATGCCTAATTCTGGCAGTCAGTCCATTAGGAGACTCAACCATTTGGCTCTATGTGATACACAATGGGTTTTATATGTCACCAATTCATGTTATTTCCTAATGTGCTCAAAATTCAGGTGAGATGAAGCCACCACTTACTGGGATCCATCATTTCACAGGATTCTATAGCATGGGATTCTAGTTTTTCCAGTACCTGTAAATGACTAATTTCTCCTTCCCTCAGCTTTAGCTGAGACTGCAGATTTTCAATAACGCTCGACCCTGCTCCCATCCGTACAGCTTCATAAAGATTGCTTCCACTGGCTGATGTAGACATTGGCCCAAACAAATGGTCATGAGACTCATCCTTTCAGTTAAAGACAAACAGAGACAGTTATCATACTTTATGTTCTACTGTCAGATTCAAACAAAGACCCTGTTAACTCTTGCTCTGAAATGTCCATTATGAGTTTTCTCAAAAGCATACAATCATCTGAATCTTTTCACTTTAAGGTCCCAGTGACAGCCCATCTGACAACTCATGTTCCCTTTACCATTACTCAAGGTAAGAACTAAGCACATGTGAAAATATAAGCCATTATACATAGGGACATGTAAGCCATTACCTGAGACAGAAAAGATGTTTGTAGCCCTGCCATATCCACGCCACTTATAGAGCTGGAGCGTGACATGGTGGGAGTACTAGAGACAGAAAACAGCTTGTGGTCCTTAGGGAGAAAAAAAAAATCTGTAAGACTAAAGAGCAAACATAAAAGAAGCTAGAAAATTTTCTAGAACTAATGACAACAAAGGCATTAAATCTCTCCATGATATGCTATAGATATAATTTCTCAAAGCAAGAATACCTCGAGTATAAAAAGCATTTAAAAATTAAGAGCTGAGCTGGTAAGATGGTTCAGGTGCTTCCAAGCTTGACCTGAGTTCAATCCCAAGACCCATATGGTAAAGGACAGAAACAACTCCAGCATGCTTGTCTTCTGACACACATATATGTCATGGGATATATATATATATCATGGGATGCATGCACCAATGCACATATGTACACACACACACAAACACACAAAACATTTTAAATTAAAATTTAAAGCCTGCATTGCCCCATTTATAACACAATTAGCCAGGTAGGTGGGATTTTTTGTTTTGTTTCGGTTTTTTGTTTGTTTGTTTGTTTGTGTGGTTTTTTTTTGGGGGGGGGGGCTGTCCTGGAGCTCACTTTGTAAACCAGGCTGGCCTGGAACTCACAGAGATTCACCTGCCTCTGCCCCCTGAGGGCTGAGATTAAAGGTGAGCGCCAGGTGGTTTTGTTGTTGTCGTCTTTGTTTTTTTAAATAATGAGAATTCTTTAGTGAAAAAGCCTGTAAAAGCTAACTATATCACGCTATGTAACATTATCAATTATTATTAAAGTTGCTAAAATTTCTGACATATCCACTTTATTTTAGTGTATGAAAAAAGAAACCAGCAGATAGTGGTGGTGGCACTTGACAGGCAGAGGCATTAGGATCTCTGCGTTTGAGGCCAGCCTGATCAACATAGTGAGACAGTGAGTTCTGGGGCAGCCAGGGCTACACAGAGAGACCCTGTCTTAAAAAACAAAACAAAACAAACAAACAACAACAAAACAAAAAATACTTGGGGGCGGGAGAGATAGCTTGATAGGACCATGGTTCAATTCCAGGCAGGGACAAAACTCACAACATGTTAATTTGTTTCAGGGGACCTGATGCCCTCTTGTGGCTGATAAGTATACTGCATGCATGTGGGACACGGACACACATATAAACACTCATACACATAAAATAAACCTAAATTTAAAAACTTAAAAGAAAATACCCTTTCCATTTCTATGAACTTATTTTAATATACTATGCTATCTCTGAGTATGCTAAATTCCTAAAGTATAAAAAACACCTTTTGTAAACAATTCCTTGGGAGCTAAGAAGGAGGCTTAGTGAATTAAAGCTTGGAGGCCAGAGTTCATCTCCCTAGAACCCATAGAAAAGCCAGGCAAATGTGGTGGCTGCCTGTAATCCCAGCACTCAAGAGGCAGAGACAGGATCCCTGAGGCAAGTTAGCTAATTAGACTAGCTAATCAACTTGCTTCAACTTCAGCAAGAAACTTGCCTCAATAAAACAAAGCAGAGAAATAACTGAGGAAGATACCCAGTGTCAACTCTGGCCCTACATACACACATTCTTACACACACACACACACACACACACACACACACACACACACACACACACACCACAGACGTACATGCAAAAAAAACACCACCAACAAAAAGCTCACTTCATTTACTCATCAGAAAGATACAGCAAGTCAAGTCTATTCTGAAGTAGCCATTTTGCTACATTAGTTTCAGTGAGAAATCACAAAATTCATTTTAAAAAGTGTAAAAGTTTCCACGATTCTAAACCAGTCACAGACCAACTTGAATGCACTCCAATGTCTTCAGATCTGCCCTACATAGTGCACTGACAATGCTACTACAACTCATCAGTCTAGTAATTTTAGAAGGAGGAAACACTTAAGACATCTAAACCACAGACCAATTCATGGCCAATCACAACAGCTTGGCTCTACAAATCAGCTCAAACACACACAACTCAGTACCTTTTCTTTTACTGTTTCTTGAGTGATAATGGTTTTCTTCCTTTCTTGTTCAACTTTCATTTTCTCCATTTCTAACTGATTGCACAACAGTGTCTAAAGGAGAGAGATACAGTGAGATAACTGTGAGATACTAACCCATGATGAGTTAACCACAAGGTTCAGAGTATAAACTACCAGCTCCCATTTCACCACCAAAGGCAAGACCACATATCGCCCACCTCACCTCCTCAGCAGCTCGCTGCCATCCCCATCCACCTCTAACGCAAGCCCTGGTGGGGAGCGAGCACTGAGAAATACCTTTTCTTTCCTTGTCTCTTCAACTGTTCTTACATATTCATCTTTAAGGTTTTCTAATTCAACCTGGTACCTAGTAAACCAGAAGGAATTAAACAAAAGAGAGAAGGTGAGAGCATAGACTGTTACAATGCCCAACTTGTTAAGCTTAGCTCCATGGTTACTGTCATTTTATGACCACCTCAGACTCAACCTTCCAGCTGCCTGTCCCAGGTCACTGTGACTCACTCATCAGCTACAAGTGGAAAGTTCTGCTTCCCCCATTTTTTTTTTAAACCAGAACTCTGAGACTTAAAATGAGACTTTCAAACAGTTATTCACTCAATGCAATGAAGCTAAAACCCAACAAAATACTTTCCAATGGTGCTTTAAAATGCCATGGAACGACAAAGAACACAACACAAAGATACTCACCGATTACTTTCATCCTCCAGCTTTCTTAGTTTATTTTTCTCTGACTCTAGCTGGGCCTGAAGTCTACTGTTCTCCTGCCGTATCAGTGCATTCTGTGCCTCCACCGAAGACATCTGGATTTTGTTGGCAAGGAGCTCTTCTGTAGCTGCACGCTCTCTCTCAACTGCTGCAGCCAACAAGGTCTGCGATTCACCTGATTATAGAGGAAGAAAATGTGCAAGTTGGCATTCTCTCCTCTGAGAATTTACCTGGAAACGGAGTTATTCAGTAACAGAGTAATGAGTCAACAAACAGCACTAGAGCAACCAAACATCCACAGACAAGAGTAGATCAATAAAAGATAATCAGAATAAGATAAAGATAGATCAATAAAATGAAGTTCTTCAAAACATTAAACTTGTGCAGTAGGTGAAGAGGATGAAAAGACAAACAGGCTAGGGATGGAGTTTAACTGGTTGTTTGTTTGCACAGCATGCATAAGGCCATCGGTTCATCCCAGCACTGCATAAGCCAAGGTTGGTGGCACACACCTAGAATCCCGAAGATTTGGCAAAAGAGGCAGGAAGATCAGGAGTTCAAGGCCATCCTTGGCTACCTGGAGAATTTGAGGTCAGTCTGGGCTATGAGACCCTATCTTTTCCCTCCTGCCACTTTTTTAAAATAAAAAGACAAGGTAAAAAGATAGAATCTAAGAAGTGAAAATGTAGACAGTCTAGTTAAAAAATGAGCAAAAGTTATGAATAGACAGTTCATCCTAAAATGTGGACAGGTAGAAAATAAATACATGAAACAAATGCTCACTATCAGTTATCATTAGGGAAAAGAACATTAAAATTATGAGATAGAAGAATTTCTGAATGGTAAATAAATTGAAAAAATAAAATAAAAAACAAACTGGGTGTGGTGGTGCATGCCTTTAATCCCAGCACATGTGAGGCAGAGGCAGGTGGATCTCCTGAGTTCATGGCCAGCCTGGTCTACAAAGAGAGTTCCAGGACAGCCAAGGCTACACAGAGAAACCTTATCTCAACAAAACAAGAAAGAAAGAAAGAGAGAAAGAAAGAAAGAAAGGAAGGAAGGAAGGAAGGAAGGAAGGAAGGAAGGAAGGAAAATGGAAAAGACTAGGGCCAACCCAAAATGCTACCAAGGATGTGAACAAACTGGATTACTCCCTCAGATCTATGAAAACAGTTCTTCAGCATTTTCTCTGAAAACAAAGCACAAACACCCATACGGCCCAGCAACTGCATAATTGATCCTTTATCCAGAAACATGAAATTTTACACCCATTCACTCCTGACCATACATTTACAGCAGCTTTACCCATAGCTGTCAAACCCTGGAACCCGATCAGATACCTACGCCCATGTAAATGGTTACACTAACCACAAGCAGACGTTCCAGAGACAAGACAGAAGGATCGAAATGTTGATGACCTCTTAAAATGTATTTATTTATTTGTATAGGCTACAAGTATATGAACAGAGCAATATTCTCTATTCAGTCATTTTCCTTAGCCAATTTCAATGTCCCAAAGTTTAATTAACAGAACAGGGTAGCTGCCCTGAACTGAACTCAACACTCTGGGGTAGTAACTTCTGAGTGCATTTCAGAAAATAATGCTGAGATAACAAAGCCACTTTTTCTTTCTTTCTTCCTTCCTTTCTTCTTTCTTTTTCTTCTTCTTTTTGTTTTTGTTTTGTTTTGTTTCAAGACAGAGTTTCTCTATTTTATAGAGCCCTGGCTGCCCTGGACTTGCCATGTAGATCAGGCTGGCCTCAAACTCAGAGATCTGCTTGTGTCTGCTTCCCGAGTGCTGGAATTAAAAGTATGTACCACCATGCGTGGCTTAATAAAGCCAATTTCAAATTGCCACATATTGTCTAATTCTATTACTTTATTTTTATTTGTGTGTTTCTGTGTGTGTGTGTGCACACCCGCGCATGTGCATGCCTGTTTTCAGATGCCTTCAGAGAGCAGAAGAAGGGGTCATATCCTTGGAGGTGAAGTTACAGACGGTTGTGAGCCACCTGATTCAAGCATTGGGAACTGAAGTCAGGTCCTCTGGAAGAGCATCAAGAGCTCTTAGCCACTGGACATTTTCTTCAGCCCCATAGCTTAATGTTTAAAATGTTTAAAAAGACAAATTTTTAGAAATGCAGACAGACTAGTGATGCCCAGGGATGTGCGACAGGAAGGGAGGATGCGAAAAGATGATGGGTGCATATGCTTATAAGAGCAACAGGAGTGATCCATGTGATATTGGGACTTTTTAGATGTTCAATATGGTGCATAAAAGAACCTACACAATTGGTAAAATTGTAAAGAACTAATACAAATAGAAATGGAGCAATATAGAGGTTGGAGAGATAGCTCAGATGTTAAGAGCACTGGTTCCTCTTCCAGGGGTCAAGTAAAATTCCCAGGAACCACATGGTGGCTCACAACCATCTGTAATGAGATGTGGTGCCCTCTTCTGGCATGCAGGCATACATGAAGGTAGAACACTGTGTACATAACAAAAATTTAAAAACCTTAAAAAAAAAAAAAAAAAAGAAATCTAAATAAGACTGGTAGATTATGTCATGTCAATACATGCCTGCGGTATTATGTATTGATTTTGTAAAATGCTAATATTTGGAGAAATTAAAAAATACACACTGAAACTCATTACCAATACAAAATTCCAATGGAAACAAAGAAGCAGTGTATAAGGCTTGCCTGAGGTTTAACCAAACCAGTGGTTCTTTCCACTATTATTTTATCAATGTTAATTTTTTAATATTTTTAATATATGTCTGTGTATGTCTATGCCAATTGTGTCCATGGATCTGCAGCAGTCAGAAAGAGGACCCTCAGAACTGGAGTTACAGGTGGTCGTGAGTCACTTGACAGGGTGCTGGAACTGAACATCAGCACCTGAGGAACTTAGCCATCTCTCCAGGGCAATTCTCCCTTTTTTCCTTGTTAAGACAGACCTGGTAAGGTCTCTGAGTTACCTCATGCTCCCTAGTGTACCTATGATCTTCTCAGTACATGTTCCTATCTATCAGTGGCTCTGCCTGTACTACAGTACATTACCACACATTCCTAAGGGCAGGCCAGCTTCGTCCTAAAACCCACAAAGTGCCATGCTTTAGCTTTCATTTACTGCTGTTTATTCAATGCTAGATTAATGCTCACTGTAGAAGGTGCCAAGTTCAGACTAGAGGTGTAGCTCAGTGACAGAGCTTACTATGCATGCAGAAGGCCTGGTTTTGACCCCATCACATAAAAAGAAAACAAAGATGCCAATTTCAGGTACCATTCTTTAATATCACATGGTCTCAAATATTTGTATATCTGAAAATCTAAAACTACACTTAAAATGTTTTTGTTTTAGCAGATGATTCTTTTTCTGGACCAAATCTTACAAGGAATTCTAAGTTGGCAGAAAGGAGGCCCAGTCTCATTAGAGCAGCCCGAAGAGGCCTGCACCTATGCGTTAAGCTTCTCCATCAGCAAAACAGCAGCACCAAGGACCCACTAAACACCACTTGAAAGCCAAGAGACTAGTTTGCCACCCCATGATTGACAAGGAAAACACAACAGCAAACCCCCATATGCTGACCCTCACTCATTTGTTTTGTCACTAAAACATGCTATCTCTTCAGGTTACACATGAGATTTGTATGCATCAATTTTATAGGAGTCTTCTAGCTTCTAGTTTAGCTTTTAGATATCCAGTGTATACACACATACCACTGGCCTGAAACTAAAGAGAAACACCTTGACATCGTTTTCTTTATTAAGAGCAGCGAGAAACAGGTCAAGGATTGTGTGTATAAGGAAGCAGAATATGACTTCATCATTAACAGCTGGGCTTGGTGGCACACACCTGTAATCCCAGCACTCTGGGAGGCAGAGGCAGGCAGCTCTCTGTGAGTTCAAGGCCAGCCTTGTCTACAAAGTGAGTCCAGGACAGTCAAGGCTACACAGAGAAACCCTGTCTTGAAAAACAACAAAACAAAACAAAAAGTCTCCATCAAATTTCTCTTCTAGGATTTCATCCTGATCTTCTTCAGACTTGCCTCTGCTCCTGGAATTCTACCACTACTTGGAATTGTATCTGATCTCTATTGTCCAGTTCTTGTGGACAAGCTAGAAAGAGGTCAGATGCACAATGGGTGAGGGACAAAGGAAAGATTTGTTTGGCCATCTACAAAAATAAGTGAAAGAATCAGGACTGAGGAGGCGGCTTAGTGACGTGCTGGCTGTGTAAACACAAGGATTCTAGTTGGGAGTCCCAGCACTCATAGAAAAGGCAAATAGAGACAGGAGGATACATACTTGCATGCACACATGCACATACATGCAGGCGTGCGCGTGTGCGTGCGCACACACACGTAAGCAGGAATGTATGCACACGCTAAATGAAATGGTAGGCAGTAAAGTATCTGATTTACTGTGTAAGGAAAAATGTTTTTAAAGAGTCATAACTGAGGTATCCATGAAAAAGGTGAAAAGACAAATCTATACATGTTAGACACAAAATGTCACCCATGAGATCAGATGAATTTCAATGTCATTAACACTATCCTACTTCTACAAACAAGACAGCATGTCTCTTGCATCAAACATGGAGTATGAAAGAGGATACCAAGTCTATCGGAAAGATTCTTCTCTAGCGTCTCCCACGATGATGTCTGAGACCCTAGAGTTGCTTGTAAGTTTTCTATCTGTCGAAGTAATGGTCTTGTTGTTGATGAAACACTTTGACTCAGTTCTTGGTTTCGATTCTCTGCTTCTTGGAGTCTCTGAATCAAAAAATTCTCACATTATTATCACTGACAGAAAAAAAACACCAGCAAACATAAAAACTTTAGTTTTTCCAAGAAAAAATAATTAGCTATCTTACAAAAAAAAAAAAAAAGAAAAAGAAAAAGAAAATAATATTGTATAGCAAATCTATCATGATAAAATTAATTCCTTTAAAACAAAATTAGAGATTTTCCTATTTTTTTCAGGGGATCACTTTGGTTCATATTTGCTACAAAAACACATCCAATGGTATGTATAGTAGTAATGCTTTCAATCCAGGAATACCAGCCCAGCGAGTGGTCATGTTACTTCAAGAAGACACACTTTTGACCTTGTGCTTGGGAGAGCTGTGACAATACCTGCTGAAGTTCACTGATCTCGTGGCGTAAGTAATCCTCTTTCCTGGCTGCTGCTTGCTCTGCTCGTTGCAGAGCTAGCCTAAGGTCCCCCACCTGCAGGACAAACAACACTCAGAGCATTAGCTGGAGCGTCCTGCTGGAAACATCTATGTTGAGCACATATCCCATTCCTTAAGCAATGCTGTAAACATATTCACTATCTACTTAACACAGTGCTCTGCTAGCCAAAGAAAAATATGCAAATATGCACAGCCCTGCCAATAAAATAGAGGAGAGATCAGAGTCACATGAGCTATAAAAATAAATAAACAGCTGGGCATGGTGGCACATGCCTTTAATCCCAGCACTCGGGGAAGCAGAGGCAGATGGATTTCTGTGAATTTGAGGCCAGCCGGTCTACAAAGAGAGTCTAGGACAGCCAAGGCTGTTACACAGAGAAATCCTGTCTCAAAAAACTAGATACTAACTAATAAACCTAGGCACTAAACTAGGTGTGGTGGCACAAATCTGCTATTTCAGTATTCAATTTCCAGGCCAGGTAGACTACACAGAGTTCCAGATAGGTCTGTGCTACATAGCAGGCCCTGTCTAAATAACAAAACAAAACTAACCCTAAAAGAGAAAGAGTGTGATACTGGATGCTTATAGCTAACATCTATTTGGGAGTCTGAAACAATAGTTGAGTGTCATTTGCACAACACTGTTTCAGCATAAAAACAAGAAACAAGGTTCCATTCACACACAGCTGCACACTTTGTAACTGCCACAACTTTTTTTTTTTAAACACTGTGGTGTCATATTTAACTAATCAGAAAATGGTATTGGTCATTATAGTCCTCAAGACATAGTCTATAGAGCACACAGAGATGCCCTGAAGTATTAGCAAGCCTGGCAACAACAGAATGGAAACCCAGCTCTAAATGCCCATCAGTATTATAATGTTTTCAAATGCAGATACATGAACCCAAGCATTAAAACTAACAATCAACAACCAGGCATGGTGATGCACACCTGTAGTCCCAGGACTTATGGAGGCAGAGGCAGACGGATCTCTCTGAGCTCAAGGCCAGCCTGGTCTACAAAGGGATTCCAATACAACCAAGGCTACACAGAGAAACTCTGTCCTGAAAAAACAAAACAAAACAACAATAAAAACACACATGCAAAAAAATCAATGTGTAAAAACTATTCTTTCTAAATGGAAAGACTATCATAGCCATGGCTATAAATTATTTAAGGAAAAAAAAAAGCCTAGATGGAATAATGTTAACAAAGTAACATACAAAATTAACAATTCTTACATACCATGGTAGTTTTTAATGACAGTCCCACACCCTATTCCTTACTCACTCAATTTTTCTTTATTATTAAAATGTATTTTTAATTTGAAAGAATTTTTAAAGATTAAAAAAAAAATCAGGATCTATGTGTACAGGAGCCCAAGGAGGTCAAAAGAGGGCACTGGACCACCAGGAACTGAAGTTACAGGCAGTTATTAAGTGGCCATGTGAGTTCTGGGAACCCAACCCGGGGGTGCAAGAGCAGTAAGTGCTCCTACCTGCTGAAGCATGTCTCCAACCCACCAGTTTAAAATAGTAACATTATGTGTATTTCCCATATGTATACTTCTCTACAAAAGGTCTCTTGAAAGTGACAGGATGGCAGAAATACATGGATATGTGGACCATGGCATAATTTACAAGAGCAAAATACTGAAAGCAATCCAAACCCATAAAAATATAGCTGAAAATTACATAGCAGAGTGGTATAAAACACACTATCAGAATAGTCTGGAGAGATGGTTCAACTGTTAGAGACAAGGCTTATAATGAAAAATATAAGAAAAGTCTACTAAGACCATAAATAAGCTATCAATGGTGTATGTAGGAATGTTTCCCGTAAGAATGAAGCACACACGAATGTAGCTGAGTGAATAGTCAAAAGGCACACATACATATGTCCTTCCTCCATTTATAGTACAAACACTGAAGAGTAGGCCCAATACTGATAAAGTGGTTATTACGTTTAGAGTAAAAGGAGCAACAGGGAGGGGATAAATTAGAAGCAAAGCTGCCATTTCTAAGTAATTTATCCACCAAAAATGTAAAATAAAACCAAAAGTTAGCTGGGCGTGGTGGCACACACCTTTAATCCCAGCACTCAGGAGGCAGAGGCAGGCGGATCTCTCTGAGAGTTTAAGGCCAGTCTGGTCTACAGAGTGAGTCCGGGACAGCCAAGGCTACACAGAGAAACCCTGTCTCAAAAAAAACAAAAAACAAAAAACAAAACAAAACACACCCACCAAAAGTTAACTGAGGTTGCTGAAAATAATTCTGTGTGTTTGGAACAGTGCTTGGGAAGAGATGTCTGTATACATTAAGACCTATTGTGGAATGAAGCTATAGCTCACTAGGGCAGCACTTGCCTAGCACACAAAAGGCCCTGGACTGGATCACCTGCACTGATGAAATCAAACAAAACAAACTGTAATGAATATTTACAGCAGCATCATTAACTGTAGGCAAGTGAAGTAAGTATCTCAAATGTTCAATATACATATAAAATATTTTTATATAAATAACACACACACACACATATGCACATATGGTTTTTCAAGACAGAGTTTCTCTGTGTAGCCCTGGCTATCCTGGAACTCGCTCTGTAGACCAGGCTGGCCTTGAACTCAGAGATCCATCTGCCTCCACCTCCCAAGGGCTAAGATTGATAGTGTGTGTCACCATGCCTGGCAGTATTTGATGATTCTGTAAACACAGTATGCCAAATGTTTATTCTTTCTTCATTGAGTTAATAAACTTCCAGGAATGTTACAAAAGTATTCAAGAACCAACTATATAAGGCAGTCTCTTGAAACTGTATGTTTTATTTATGTGTGTGTGTGTGTGTGTGTGTGTGTGTATAAAAATTACTCTGGCAACAGGATACCGCCTAGTTTCATAAAACTCTTTCTTCTGGCAGTACCAGGCCCTCTGCATATAGGAGCAGACACTCTACCACTAAGCTATATCCCCGGCACTATACACTCATAAACATATATGAAACTCACAGAAAACCAAGCAATAACAGTATGGTGTGTGCATTTAAAAACATACACAAGTAAGGTTTGTACAATCCAGTACCCTAAAAATGCTAGTAACATAGTCATAGACACCTCCCAGATTTATCTCATGAAAGAACAGATTCATATTTGTTAGCAAACTGTTTCACTTTGTAGAAACATACACAAATACATAAAAGGAGGCTTTAGCCATCACTGCCTACCTGAAGTGCTAATGCCTCTTGCTGCTGGCGGGCTTCTTCCTGGGCCTTCTCCAGTGCCCCAGAAAGTTCTTCTTTAGCCTTCATCTCACGCCTTAGAGCAGCTTCCTGTACCTCACTGTCCTTAGCAGCATTGGCTTTGTGAAGATCAGTAAGTTCTCTTTAAAAAGTAGATTCATATTTTTCATTTATTAATAGAACAATGCGTAAGTAAACACATACTAACACTAATGCAATGTCTATGTACCACAGAAATCTCAAAACAGCAGCAAGCACATCTTACAATAACATTAACCATTATAATGACCCTGTTGGACTTGCTTTGTCTAAAAACAAACTCACTTATAGACAAATCTATAAATGCTGCTAGTACTCAGATAATAGAAAAGAGATGAGCTGGAGAGATGGCTGAGTATTTGAGAGCACTGGCTGTCCTTGCAGAGGACCTGAGTTCAATTCCCATCACCTACACAGCAGCTGACAACTGGCTGAAACTCCAGTTCTAAGGACACAACAACCTCTTCTGACCTCCTCAGGGATATGGTACAGAGACATGCATGCAGGCAAAATACCAATGCACATAAAATAATTTTTTAAAAAAGAAAGAAAAGGGACTTCTTCAATCTCCTACAGTGATAGCAGATAACACACTGCAAATTGCATACCTGTACGCACTATCTAGGGCAGCCTGAGTACTTCGGCTCTTTTCTTCAAGTTCATCCATATCTACTTGAAGCCGGCCAAGATCTTTCTCCTGGCGTTCTACCACAGAGTTCAGCTTTTTAATATTTTCTCTATGCTGTTTCTCAACCTCTTCTTTGCCATCAAGGACCTATGTTATCAAAACAGACATGAACACTTTTCAATAAATGCTGCCATGGTAGACAATGTATTCCAGGAATCTCTTAACACTGGTTGTAACTTGAATAGGAAAGGTGGCCCACTGGCACATGTTTGAACATGTGCTCTACTCGTGGTAAGTTTTGGAAAGCTATGGAACCTTTGGCTGGAGGAAATGGATCAGTGGAGAACAGGCCTTCAGGGTTGGCCCAGCCCCACTTCTCTACTTCCTGGTTGACACCATGTAACAGCTGTCATGCACTTGCCCCCACATACCAGGCCTCTCTCTGTCACACCTCTCCCACTACCATGGAGTCTCATGCTCTGGAACCCCGAGTCAGAGGAAACATCTCCTTCAAGCTGTTCATGTCAGGGCAAGTATCTGGTCACGGTGGACATTAGGTTACATATCAACTATTCATTTATCGAATAAACTAAAGCCTTCTTCTTGCATGACATCCCATTACATCATTCTGAATGTTCCACAGCCATAGCCAATCACAGAAAGTAAGAATAATACATATTCAGAGAGCAATGACCCTGGTCACCTGTCTTAAATGTTGTAGCTCATCTTCTAGCTCCTTGGCTTTTCTATTCAGCTTTGCGATAAGGTTTTCATTGTCTTTATCTTTGGCTCTTAATTTCTTAATGATGTTGGAATTATGCAGCTGCTGCTTTGAAAGTTTTTCTCCTGGTGATTGTAACAAAACAAAACAATGACTGCCTAAGAACCTTACAGAAAACTTTATGTAACCAGTAGCATACAATGAGCTCACAATACCATAAAAAACCCTTTAACTCCACTGTTAAAACACATTTGGACAAGAGTTATCAATAAACACTGAAATTATTATATGAAAGGAGTCTAGGGAATAGGATACAAACAGTCTTTGTCTTTAGCCTCAAACTCAGGATCCTCAGGCTACCACAGCCTCCCAAATGCTGGGACTACAGGTGTGTACCACCATACTCAGCTTACAGCTATATTTTAGAATTGACTATTTATCCATATTTCCTGCTTATAAAATAGGTTCCTAAAAGACAGAAAGTATGTCATATCTAATATTGTAACAAGTAATATCCAATATACTTATTATTTTAAAGAATTCTTAATTTAAGTTTTTTAAAAGTTGGGTAAAAGTAATTTCAAATAAAGTGACTACTTCCAATTGTCCTTAAATTCTACACATGGTCTAAAACATTTATATTCAATGACTTAAGAAATGTTCATTGTGCATTTGTAATATGAACATTGTAAAAACAGAAGATCCAACATTAACAATCATTAAAATAATTGCAATACTGCCATACAATGAACTTTGTACAGACATCAGTGATGATATGCAAAGCATTTAACACTACAGTGATATACAAAGAAGGCTGCATATGCAATAATGATCTTATCTGTGCTTAAAGATGCAAACAAAGATACACTGATGAAAACCAGACCTCCAAGATTAAATTAAAAAAATAGGCTAAATGCTAAAACCACACCTCATCATACTTAAACTAGGGACTCCGAGACCTTCTGAATGCTGGAATTACAGCCTTTAGATAATTAAAGCTTTGAATAAACACTGGGCTCTTTTATGACTTGTTATAAGCTTGTAAAGGGCAGTGCAAATTTCTGTCTAGTCTTTGGAGATTTAAAGCCCACCTCCCTAGAACAAAAGCTACATAGCATGTAGTTCTTTCAATACATCTTACCCCATTCTCCCATAAACCATCACAAGCCCCTTCTGAGGTTAAACCCACACCTTCCTTGCTTTCCTCCCATTCCCCCTCTCCTTTCCTTCTTGTTCCTCCTGTTCCCCTCACATGTGCTCCCTCTTCTTTTCTTCCTTTCTTGAGGACTGTTGCTGTGTTCCTCAGTTATCACAGATCCTCCAGCCTCCTGTGTAGCTAGGACTGCAGTGTGCACTACTGTATCCCACGCAGTATTTGTGATTAGGAAACACGTACTACCTATCACATACTGAATACTTCCTTTTCTTAGACTGTTTTTAGTAATCAACAAAATACCCACCTTCTTCCATTAAACCTTGAATCTGTTCATCTTTCTCCTTCAAAAGGTCTGCAGTTTGACTACTATTTAATCTAGTGGCAAGTTCTTCCTTTATGGTTTTCACTTCCTAATTTTAAAAAGCTGTGGTTAGCATAAAGAATTACTTTCATTCAAGGTATATTTTTCCAGTTTTCCCCTCTTCAAAGAAGCCACCCACCCACAATCACATTCCCATAGTAAATATGTCAGTTTAGTCATTTATCTAGTTAACTAAGACAAAGAAAGAAACAGCTTTGAATGCCACATAAAAGCCAACATTCACCAGTTCTGTGAACAAGTTTTAATATGGAAATACAAGTGAAGATAACTTCACTGTTCTTCAGTATCTCTACACATGTAATCTATATGTTAGGCTTTGCATCTGGAACAATACAGCAGTATAGGCCAGGAAGAGGTTTTTTGGTTAAGTGTGTCATATTATCGCTGGTGTCTGAAATGAGCTAGCTAATTAAAGCAACCAAACATGAGCCTTTGTGTAAGAGTTCACACAGAAAAACAATAAATTACCATTAACATCAGTCAAGAAGTAGGACACGGGTCCTAAAAAATGGCGTGGCAGTTAAAAGCACTTGCCACTAAGCCTGGTGACCTGTATCTGATGTACAGGATCACACGGTGGAAAAAGACAAGCATCTTCTACTGCAAATGCTCCTAATCTTCCTGTGTGTGTATGGTATGCCGAGTGCACACGCACACACTTCCTGGCCCCTGCCCCACACACAGAGAAATTAAAATATAAGAAATTAGTAATAATAAGATGGGGAAACAGCCTAATGTCAAAAAGTTAAATGTACAAACCAAGTTATTAGTAACAGCGAGGACTCGAGTTAACAACTGAATTGTTAGTATATTAGCATAGTTGTTAGCAACTGTTCCTAATTGGGAACATGGCAACAACAGCTCCTCAATTGGCATGGCTTTGCTCCCAAGGGCATTTGGCAATCTACGTTAACTAAGCAGGGAAGGTCTGACTACAATGACTTGGAGAGGCTGGGGATGCTACTAAGCATCTTACAGCAGAGTACAATAGGCCCCATAACAGAATTAGCCTCCTAAATGCCAACAGCAATTGAAAATAGGAATGTCAGAACACGTCATTGTTACGTACAACAGAAGGAGTCATTAGTCACTACAAACTACACTTTTAATTTCAACTTAAAGACATACAGATGCTTGAGGTGGTAGGAGAATGGGACGGATGATTACTTTTAAAATGTACATAGCATCATTTAGGTTTGTTACTTATTCTGATGGAATTATCACTTTTAGCTATCTTAATGACCTTGGCTATGTATCTTGCAAGGATTTGTATATAAATTACATAAATACCTATTTAAAGAAAATTTGTGTGTGTGCATGTACACATTTGTGTGCACAGCTGGGGAGGATACAGTGGCCTTCAGATAACTTCTCTGATTTCTGCTCCACATTATTTTTCTGAGAAATGGTCTGAACCTGGAGCTCATCACTTTGGCAAGGCTGGCTGGCTGGCTCCGGAACTTTTTAAGGAGCCACCTGTCTGAGCCCCTACCCCAACACTAGGGTAACAAACGCCTGGCTTTTACATGGGTTCTGCAGTTCCAAACTCAGGTCCTCACGCTTGCTGAATGGGTTCAAAGCCAACTGAACCAACTCTCCAATCCTATATTTCTTTAAACTATCAAAATCTACCAATTTTAATATACCAAAATTCTGCAATTTACTTGTTAATAAATATATTCCATATGTTTTTAATATTTAATTTTTTTCTAATACCAAAATACGAGATCATTCATGAGTCCTATAAAGTTTAATTTCAATTACCTTCTTAGCAGCATCTCTCTCTTTGCAGGCTAGTTGAACTTTCTTTTCTGCTTCTGCAATTCTCTGAGTAAATTCATCTTTCAGGGAAGAAATACTACTACTTTCTTCTTTTACTCTGAACATTTCACTAGATTCAAAATATATGAGAATGAAGATACTGTTTAACAGTCCAGAGGTTATGAGGTTAGTTCCCAAAATGCAGATTTTCTCCAATATAGCATATTAAAATAGAACTAGGTGAGGTCTATAATATGTATTCTGTTTTGTTTTTAAGACAAGGTCCTACTATAGTACAAGTGTCCTCTCTAATTCACCCTCCTGCCTGTTTCTCTAATGGGATAACAGAGAGGTGCCATAATGCCTGGGCAGCCAATTACTTTTTCAAAGAAAAATTACTTGCTAAAGTTACTTTATATACTTCTTGGTGATGCTCAGGACTGAGCTCAGGGCTATGCATGTTAGGAGAACGCTCTACCCCAGACCTATATCCTCAGCCCTACTAAATTAATTTTTAAAAACGTCTAACAAAACCCACTGGTGAAAATGTCACCAATATTAGATGTGTAACACTAAGACAAAAGTAATTGTTTCAATTCTAAATCTTCTGTGTCACACTTCCTGAATAATCTCAAAGTAAACCAATTCAGTGTTTTTAACTATTGGATTTCAATTTTCACTAAATATGCATTTTAAATCGCTAATACTAAAAGAATAAGAATATATATCTGTATGTATTTTTATGAAACATTTTTCAATGCCAAAGATAATATGATAAAGATAATTTGAGAAAAAAGCCATCTTTAAATATGTTTATAACTGAAGCGCTCCTCAATTTCCAGTGCCTATAAACAAGTTAAATGGCAAAACATTTTGTAAAGACTTATATAGAGTGTTTGCATGCGTCCATATACCAGGTATGAGCCTGGTACCCTTGGAATTATGTGGTTGCTGGGAACCAAACACGGGACCTGTGCAAAAGCAGCAAGTGTTCTTAACCACTAAGGCATCTCTCCACCCCCAAATCATGAAGCACTTTAATTTTAACACAGCACATTGGCCTGCACATCCTGTGTGGAATCTCCCGTGTGTTCTGAATACTTACTCCTTCAGGTTATCATAGGCTTCTTCTAGAAGTGCTTTTTCTTTACTCAGAGATAATAACTGAGTCTCCCTCTTTTCTAGTTTCTCATTCAGAAATTCAACTGTCTGGATAAATAGAACAAATACAAGTCAATAATTTGTTATGCAGGTAAAGAGCTGCATAACAAAAACAAAACAAAAAAAGAAGGTCAAGTAAGGGCTCCAAAATTCTGATAATGTTTCACATTTAGTTTAGTAGTAGCTAGATATCCTACTACAGCCTTATTATTCTTTAGCCCAAGCATGTAATTTTTTAAAACTATTATCCACTGTCCTCAAAAATAAAAATAATAAAAAAAAAAACAAAACATAAGCAGGGGGCTGGAGAGATGGCTCCACAGTTAAGACCACCGGTTGCTCCTCCAGAGCACCAGGGTTCAATTCCCAGTACCTACATGGCAGCTCACAACTGTCTGTAACTCCACTTTCAGGGGATCCAACGCCCTCAGACAGACAGACACAGACATACATACACACATACATACATACAGGCAAAACACTGAATCTCATAAAATAAGTAAATAAATCTTTTTATAAAAACCTGTAAACATTTAATTTGGATTTCCTATCAGTACAAAGAAGTAATTATCTCATGTCTTAGGTCTTGCTAAGGCAGGGATAAACTTATCTGTAAAGGGAGAGAGAGAACATTTCAGCTTCAAAAAAGCCTTGTCTAGTCAGGACAAACTGAAAACCCTGAAAACATGAGTAGTGACGAGTGCTGCCTTTCTAGGGTTCCAAGTCCCAGCACAGCCTCTACGGTTGCTGCTGCTCATGCAAAAGCATAGCGTCGCATAGCCAGGCGTGGTGGCGCACGCCTTTAATCCCAGCATTTCAGAGGCAGAGGCAGGTGGATCTCTGTGAGTTCGAGGCCAGCCTGGTCTACAGAGCAAGTCCAGGACAGCTAGGGCTACACAGAGAAGCCCTGTCTCAGAAGGAGAAAAAAAAAAAAGTATACCATTGCATTTTGTTCCTGAATAATATTAAACCCAGGGAACAGAATCTGCTGCTTTCAAAAGTGTTAAGTAAGGCAACACAGAGCATTTGTAGTACATTTCTCCACATATATATAAATTTCAGAAGTCTATTTAAAAAGCCAGCTCTCATTCAATTTCTAAGAATCAGACGGGAAAAGCTATGGTGTAACATTAAGGAACTGACACCCTTCTCTCTTGTATGTATTAGGGAGAAGTAATTTGTTTCCTAAGCTTTCCTTTTGCTCCTTGGGCATGTCCTTTTCCCCTTCATGTAAGATAGCTGACAACAGGAAAAAAATAAATAAATAAATAACATGAGAAACCAAGCCAAAACACTCTAAGAAGTATACTTGCTATATCAATGAAACATCAACATTAGAATATTAATCACAGGAAAGCACCAACAGTATTCATATAAAGCCAAACTAAAACATGAAATCCAAAATTTTCCATAAATAGCATATACATGCAAAACATTTTGATATAAAAATAGTAATATTCAGGTTGTTTTAACATGTTCATCTTCAGAAGAATTAAAAGATGTATGTGACATAAACAGTCATTCACAAACTGAAATAAGGCTGTACAGAGCATAAGAGATGTAAACGTTAAGCTTTTTAAAAATATCTTAGTCTACTATATCTGCTTTACAGGAATTTCAAATATTTTAACATAAATAATTATTTATTTAAAGGTCCTACTGCTATAAGTGATCAAAGATCTACTTTTTCAAATCATCACACACCCATTAAAATGTTTTCATCTGTGAAACATTCCCCAAGCCCCTCTTCTACTTTGTAGTTACCTTGCAAACATCTTCTTTCTTGGGCCGGGCTTCTGGCTGACTCTCAGCACCTTCACACTGCTCAGCCACAGGTCCAGAAACAGAATGGCCTTCGTTTACTGGTGTAGGAGAAGCCACTGTGTCCGGCTGTTCGCAGTTAACAGGAGTAGCACTTCGGCCACTTTCCTCTAATTCTGCATCCTCAGAAGGTGCAATTAACGTCTCATTTTCTTCATCTTTTTCTTCAGTGGATTCTACTACTTTAGTCTTTGAGGCTGAAGGATTCACTACTGTAGGTACTAAAGCATAACCCTTGCCTGGCAGTTCGTCATCTGAGTTGATTTCGCTTACACTCCGGCTATCTAGAGACTGCACACTAAAGGAGTCTATTCTTTCAAAGGCGTCGGATGAGCAGCAGCTCTCATTGAGCTTTTGGAAGTCATCTAGGCGCCCATACTCAGGACAAGCAGATGCAGAGAGGAGCTGGAAAGAGGTCTGCATGAGGTGAAGACTGGACTTTGCATCTGAAGTCTCTTGCCTTGAGCCAGCTGAGCTCTCACTTATTACGCTCTCATGGTCTAACACTTCAATGTCACTGGTGGTGGACGTGCCCGACGAGAAGGAGCTGACAGGCGGGGAAGGTGTATTGCTCTGTCTGTCTTCGTGTTTTTGTTCTCTAGGTTCCAAAGCCACATCCTTAGTTTCTGCTGTGAGAGACTGGGTGGACGTGGGAGATGCATCTTCTGTTGCTGCGTTCACATCAACTACGTCTTCAGACACCTTCAGCTGCACCGAGGGCACCTTCACCTCAGGCTCTTCACTAGCAGTTTCTTCATGCTTGCCCTCAGGCACAGGTGAAGGAGTACTCCCAGCTGGCGCTTCTCTCGCCTCTGACTCAGCTGTCTCAGAAGTCCTGGGCTGGCCAGGGGATGATGGTTCATGTACACTGCTTTTCACTTCTTCTTCTGGCCGCTGTGATTTAACAGGAGGCTTTGATACCACGGGACTCTTCTGAATGGTCTGGACATCCGATGGTGAGAGGAAGGCACTGAAGAAATTTTCAGATTCATCTACTACGGTCCTTCGAACGGGCTTTGTAATTGCTTTAGGAGAGGCTGTTGGTGGGCTCTGAGGTTCAGTGCTTGAGTTCAATCCCCAGGTTGAAGTATCCCATCCTCCACTCACAGGGGGACTTATTCCTTTGACAAAAACAAATTCATTCATTAAATAGAACATATCTAGCATTAATATTTTAATCATCGGGCCCAGGGGTCCCGCTCAAACTAAGCCAAGGACAATACAGGCAGTAAACGTTAAACCTCTACCCAGATCTAGCCAATGGACAGGACATTCTCCACAGTTGAGTGGAGAGTGGGGTATGACTTTCACACGAACTCTGGTGCCTCATATTTGACCATGTCCCCTGGAGGAGGGGGGACCTGGTGGCACTCAGAGGAAGGATAGCAGGTTACTAAGAAGAGACTTGATACCCTATGAGATATACAGGGAGAGGAAGTCCCCCTCAGTCACAGTCATAGGGGAGGGGAATAAGGGGAAAATGGGAGGGAGGGAAGAATGGGAGGATACAAGGGATGGGATAACCATTGAGATGTAACAAGAATAAATTAATAAAAAATATATTTTAATCATCATCAGAGGTATCAAGTGAGAGAAAGGTCTATGAAAAAAAAACCCTGTAATGTGGAGCTGTTAAAGTCTTTGTTTACAGCATCACTAATTAGTTTCCAGGTTAACTTTGGGTGTAAAAAAAAAAAAAAAACAAATGAACAAAAAATAGAACCAAGCTAGGTGTGGTGGCACATGCCTCTAATCCTAGCACACATGAAGACAGAGATGGGTGCATCTCTGTGAGTTCAAGGCCAGCCTGGTCTAAAGCAAGTCCAGGACAGACAACGCTACGTAGAGAAACCCTGTCTCAGAAGAAAATGCAAACAAACAAACAAACAAACAAACAAAAAAAATAGAGCCAGTGTGTGCCAACTTGAGAGAGTCTACAAACAAGTCCCAGACCAGGCTTGGCTTTACCTAGCCAAAGCAAGTATGTTACCCCTCTCAGTACAAGCTTAACGTAATGGTATAGGTTCTATAGCCCTTATGAAGACCCAGATAAGTGGCTCATTTCACGCTGGTGAGGTCCAAACCCTCACTAACAGGCCACAAGCAGTCACAGCACTGTTTAGCCACACAATTATTTTACTCTTGGACCATTAGAAAATAAAACTCTATTATAAGCTAAACAGACTGAACCTGAGATAGTGGAGATGTTCTTTCCCGAAAACCATAATTTAGCTGATGTGAACACTAAATCCTAGTGAATAAACTCACTTTTATGTACTTATGGACCAGTTTGCAAGTTCCTCCCTCTTCAAGCCCGAGGTATTTCTTTACGTGTTTTGCAAATGAGCAAAATCACCCAAACTCTGTGCAAGTGGAAGTTGGCGGAGAAGGCACACATTAACTGGAGACACTTTGAAAGCCAAGAAGCCCTTTAACAAAGGTCTATCCTTTAATAAGAGTCCAAAGCTTCCTGGAATGAAGCGTTGAGGAAACTCTGAGTTGGAGACAGAGTCTTTCATTCATTTGTTCAGTGTATGAAAAACAGAAAATAAAGCTTAAAGCAAGATTAATTCTGATAGTTTGCTTGGACCTGCTAGTTAGATTAGGACTACAAGTTAACTAATTATCATCCTCACAAATGCCAAGGTTCAAATTTGCCTCTTGAAAAAACCTGGTATGAAATTGCAGTTATCTTTGCATTCACTTAAACTATCCCCTTCCTCAGACCCATGTCGTTTTGTAATCCAAAACAGCACAAAACGCGGTCAATGAAAATAGCATTTAAGCAAACTTGACTCCATTCCAGACAACCTGCCCTTAAAAATAAATTATACAGTACTATTCATGCCTCAGGTTTCAGGGTAGGGGATAAAGAGTATCTTTATATTTGAAACTTATTTGATCTCAAGTTTAGTAACTCAAACTCTAGAGTCCAACAGCAAAAAGCAAGAGAAACCCTGTCTCAGAAGAAAATACAAAACGCTACTCAATAGTAAGGCTGTGTAACACATAGAAAGAAATAGGATCATGACATACCTACAAACATACAGAAACTAAGATAGCAATGGTTCAAACGTAGGTTCTTAGTCTTTAACAATGTACAAATAAAACCAGAAAGTGGTCAAGTACTCTTTTCATCCAAAGGTTTTGCACTCGGTTGCCACACGCGTAAAGGTGCCCAAGAATACCTCAGACTTAAAAGACACGACACAAGTAACGGAAAACCCTAGAAAGAGTAATTTCAGTCAATCTGCAAGACCTGGTTCTGCAGAAAAAGAGCTAGTACAGTTGGGAACTCTTGTAACACGCAGTCCCTTGGTCCTATCCCCAGGACAGTCTGTGCCTCACCTGGAGCAAGTTACTTAAGCATTCTGAGTTCCGTTTAGCTCTTCTGTGAACACCGGCGCTACCGGCCCTGACTCGGGATGTTCTGAAGACAAGGAAGCTTTCTGTAAAGTCTGTGCTACGAAGCGTGAAGTGCTCGGAAAGCGCTACCCGCGGGGCTCCCTGACTCGGAATTGACATAGTTCGGACCCAGGACGCAAACTGCGGAAGACGGCGCAGCAATTGGGGCTCCGCGGCTGTGCGCAGGTGGGGCCTGGCGTCAGGGCCAAACCGCAAGCGGACACCTGAGGCCAGCAGGGCCCGCACCCGGGCCGAGGCAGGCGGGCTGGGGTCTGACCGGGAGCAGGCGCGACACCCCGGTACCACCTTACCCGGCTCGCCGTACGGGATGGCCTCGGCCCAGGCGCTCGGCTCCTCCTCCTGGATGTCCAGGACCCTGTCGATGGACTTCTGGGCCTGGGACAGGGCCTGCTTGGCGAAGCTGGACAACTGCGAGGCGTTGAACCAGCTCATGGCCCCTCCTCAGCGCCGGCTCCCGCCGGCTCCGGCGGCCTCAGCGGTGGCTCCAGCCCACCGCCCCCCGCGGCCGCCCCGCAGCTCCAGCACAGCTGAGCCGGGCGCCTCTGCGCATGCGCCGCCCTTCCACGTACACAACCACCAGATCCGGGAGCCGAGTTCCGCCCAGGCAGAAAGGCAGGGGCGGTGGCGTGACGCCACATCCGGCACAGGAGGGTAACCCGTAGTTACAGTGTTGGAGAGCGGGCTCTGGGTTTCCTGAGCCTTCTCGGGCTGCGCCGAGGCCGGGACCTCCAGGAGCGAGCCGAGCCGCTTGTGCCTCGCTGTAAACCCGATGGCTAGGCCTCACATTTCTCTTGGTTGTTGGAAATAGTCGACGGGCTCTTGCTGGGCCTGGCTGTCTTCACTTGACTTTATGGGCACTGCCATCACATCCTGGAACTTTTATAGATGATAAACAACCTTCCTCACAACCAAGTTCTGTCATCTGAATGACGTTAAGAGGTGGGGCTTTTAAGGAACTTACTGGGTCACGAAGTGACGCCTTTGAAAAAAGGATAAACTCCCTATTAAGAGGTTTCAAGAGTGCCTCTGCCTTCTCAAGCATGACGTGCCGAGGCCGTGCCAGCCATCAGCCGGGAATAGGTGCCCTCATCAGCCGTGTTGATCTTGGACCTCCCAGTCTCTACAACTGTAAAAACTTAAGTTTCTCTTTTCTATGAGCCAGCCATTTTGTGGCAATTTATAACAGCAGTTTGGATGGACTAAGACACTTGGCAAGCAATAAAATCTTACTCATCAGCACATATTGTGCACACTGCTTAAGAGCTATAGTCTGGCTGCACTCTTTCCCACACTTGTTCATGGAAGGAGATTTAAAGTCGGTGGCCTTATTTGTCCAGTCAGCAGCTGTTTGGTTTGGTTCTAGTAATGGTAAAGAAATTCTGCCAGCATCTAAAAGCTAAATTTCATTCAAACATCCAGAGTTTCAGCCCCTTAGTCAGAGAGAACCCAACTCCTAAACAAAGAACTACAGGTACCTACGGAATGCTGAAGCTAGGGACGGGAGAAATAGTCTCCCTCGGGAGGATCACAACTACCTAATGTTCAGCCCTGAAGGCATAAACAAGCAACAGATATTGATCAGGTTGCATGTATGTATTTGAGGATACATATGTGTATACACACATATACATAATAATGAAAAAAAAGACCATTAATTTGAAAGAGAGCAAGAGGGGTATATGAGAGGGTTTAGAGGGAGGGAAGGGAAATTATGTAATATTAATCCCCCAAAACATTCCCTAAGACTACCATAACAACTACCAACTGGGTGGCTTAATATGCCAGAAATCTTTTCATAGTTTGGAACGATAAGTTTGACGTTGGTCAACAGGGCTGTCCTCTCTGAAAGCTTCACGAAAAATGCATCCCACTTCTCTTATCCGCTCATCTTTGCAGGCAACCCTTTTTGCTCTCTGGTTAGGTGCACCACTGTGATGGTTAGAATATGTTTGGCCCCCATAGACTCATGTATTTGAATGCTTGGCCCACAGAAGCGGCACTATTAGGAGGTGTGGCCTTATTGAAGGAAGTCTGTCACTCTGGGGGTGGGCTTTGAGGCTCCTATGCTCATCCTCTGCCCAGTGTGGAATGAGAGTCTCTTCTGGAGTCTGACTGGCTCTGGCTGACAAAAGAAAGCAGTCTCCTCTAGGGTGCCTTTGAATCACGGTGGAGAACTACTGGCTCCTCCAGAATCACGTCTGCCTAGCACACTGCCATGCTTCCTTCTATGATAATGGGCTAAGCCTCTGAAACTGTAAGCCCCAATTAAATGTTTGTCTTTGTGAGAGTTGCCTTGATCATGATGTCTTTTCACAGCAATAGAAATTCAAACTAAGATAACTCTTTTCTGCTCTCCCTCTCCCTGTCTCTCACCTCTTCTAATACGGATGCCTACTACACCAGATTATTGGCCCCATTTTTGAGAATGACCACATCTTATTTCATTTTATCTGCAATAACTCTATACTCAAAAGAAGAAGAAAAAATCACATTCTTAAGGGCCTAAGGACTTTATTCTGGCTCATGGCTGGCATAGCCTTAGTACATGTGCTTTAGAGGCCAAAGGCACTCTTAGACCTCTTAACAGGACATTAATCATTTTTCCAAGGGTGTCACTTCATAACAAAGTATGAATGAATGGAGCTAAAATGTCCTTTCAACAACTATTTTCACATACTACAATTTCCCATGTATTGGATAGCTCATTCTAATACATTATCTGCCTGTTCACTTAGTACTTTTGCCTTACACTGCAAGGAACTATGCTATACAGAGACTTCCCCCCCTCAAGACAGGGGTTCTCTGTGTAGCCCTGGCTGTCCTAGACTTGCTTTGTAGATCATGTTGGCCAAGAACTCACAGGCCTACCTGCTGGGATTACAGACATGTGCCACCATGATTGGCTTTTTCTTTAAAAAAAAAAAAAAAAAAAGGTTTGGGTTGGACTTTTTCTTAACATCATACCCTTAACAACTTTATCTGAACAATTTTATCCCACTGCACTGCACTTGTGAGTATGTCAGTGCCGGGCTAGTGGCTGAAGGTAGGTACTTCTGTTGAAGGCAGCTCCTAGCCCTTGGCAGACCTGTGCACCTTAAAAGCAGCATGAATGGGGTGGGGCTTGACACAGAAAAAGTACAACGAAGAGGAGGTAAAACAGGGAAAGCTTGCCAACAAAGCTGAGCCTGGTAAGGAAAGTCAGGCAAACGGGAAGCTGAGCATCAGAGGGAGGCCGGCCCTTGAGGAACACATAGGGTGAGGAATAACAAGACACTAATGCACAAACAAAAGATGAGGTCCTAGAGAACGGGGCAAGTCACAAGTTGAGGGCATGCCAGAATCCCAATAAGCTAAAAAGTGCCTTGTGCCAATGTCAGGCTGAGGAGGAGCTACATGGGGAGGACTTGGTTTTCACTGGATGAAAACAAATGCATAGGCAGGCGGTGGTGGCCCAGGCCTTTAATCCCAGCACTTAGGGAGGAAGAGGCAGGCGGATCTGTTTCAGGCCAGCCTAGTCTACAGAGCAAGTCCCAAGACAGGCAAGGCTACACAGAGAAACCCTGTCTTGAACAACAAAGGAAAAAGGAAAAGGAAACATACAGTATGTGTTGCCATAGTAACAAAGACAGTAGCTGAAGGGGTTGAAGGAGGTGGCAACTCGGGCTTATATCCTGCATCTTTACTGGCTTTGCCCTTGAATTTGACTTCTCTGAGGAGAGTATCACAGGCTTTCCTTGCCTTGGTAGAATTCTGCAGGCCCTGTTTTTTTTCTTTGTTTTTTGTTTTGTTTTTGTTTTTTTCGAGACTGGGTTTCTCTGTGTAGCCTTGACTGTCCCAGACTAGCTTTGTAGACCAGGCTGGCCTCGAACTCACAGCGACCCACCTGCCTCTGCCTCCCAAATGCTGGGATTAAAGGCATGTGCCACCATGGCCTGGCGCAAGCCCTGTTTTTAACCTTAATTTTGTTTTTCATTATTATTATCCTTACCAGAAGCCTCTGATCCAAAGAACACTGTCAGCACAGGGGTTTGACTCATATGCATATACATTAAAGCTTACAAATCCATAGGAAAAATATCTTTGCATGTTATACTAATACTTGTTAAGTATATAAGGTTGTACTAAAGAAAACAATTCTTTCAAAGACCTTAGCCAAGTAAGAAAAGTTGAGGCCTGTTAGAATTCCTGTCCCAATACTTCTGAATGCACAGCACTAGGCAAATGACATAAACCTTCTAAGGTTATTTCCAACCTCTATTATGAAAATATAAAGATAATTACAGCATCTTTATGAAGAAGGCACTCAATGTTAAGACTCTTCCCCTTTAAAAAGGCTTAGCTCTTGGAAGGCAAATGCAGGCAGATCTCTGAGTTCCAGGTCAGCCTGGTCTACATAGTAAGTTTCAGGAAAGCCAGAGCTACATAGTGAGACCCTGTCTTGGAAAAAAAAAAAAAGTTTTTTCAACACATTCCTATAATCCCAGTACAGAAGCAAGGGCTAAATAAATAAATAAGGGCTTACTGGGGATACAACTTAGTAATGGAATATTGGCCTAGCAATGTACAAGGCCCTAAATCTGATCCTAGAGAGAACTACAAAGAAAAAAAAAATTATTGACTCTGTAACTTTTGGGTAAAGCATATCCCTGTATGGTTTTATCATAAGACAAATTTGTCAATATGGAGCTAGAGAGAATTACACTGGGGTGTAGCTCAGTAATGGAGCACTTGACTAACATGTGAGAGGTCCCTAAGTTCTATCCCTGCATTTTACCCACACCAGAAAGAAAGACAGACAGACTGACTCCATCCACTAACATTCCACAAATATGAATTAAAAAAATGCAACTAAGCAGTTAAAAAACAAAACTAAACACTATACACTTAAAAAAATGAAAATCAGGTATTATTTGTTCCCACATTAAAATATTATAACTGTATTTTTCCCCCGGAGATGGGGTTTCTCTGTCTTGGACTCACTTTGTAGACCAAGTCAGAGATCCACCTGCCTTTGCCTCCCAAGTGCTGGGATTCCAGGCATGCGCCACCAAGCCTGGCTTTATAACTGCATTTTTTACTATTTGTCTTCCATTTTGATATTAGTATTTTTGAAGGAAAAATGGCATGTGAGGGGAGAGACTCTACTATACAAATACAGTCATCCCACTTCACTTACCATGTTACTGCAAGTTAACCTAGCAGGAAGCCTGTACTACAGAAACCACTACAGTAAAATTTTAAAAGTTTAACACAGGTGCAATAAAAGTATGGTAATAATAACTGTTAAACATTTAAAAATTATTCCTGCATCACTATAGAAGTATTTACTATTATTAACATACTTAAATTTTCAATAAAAAGTAGACAATGTACAATTTTATTAATAAATAGTGCAAAAGCATCAGTGATAACTGTTTAAACATTAATTTCTTTGAACAGCCATATCTTGGTTTAAGTTTGTGCATACTGTCCTCTGTGGCATTGCAAATATACATGAAAAGTTTTCTATTTTCATGCACAGGTATTAATCTGTAATACTGTTTACAAATTATTATGGACAAGTTAAACTCTGCAATAATTAATACACATTTGGATAGCCACAATTACATGGGCAGCAATGAAGAGACAGCCTATGTTTGATATACTCTAGATGTCAAGTTGTAAATATTTAATGTTCTTAAAACATAATTCCTCATTTCCATTCAAGGATACATTTCTATACATGTTGATGCTTGAATGCAAGCTGAGGAATACATTCTTTGACCATAATAACAAGCTCACACAAAAGACAGTGTTTGTCCTGCTTTAAAGAAGCAAACATTTGTTCATAATCTTTCTCTCCAGGCATTGCTTTTCATATTACTAATGAAAATGCTTACTAGCCCAACCCCAAAGTTCAGTCTTTAAGAGAAACTTATAAAGTTAAAAAAGAGTCATTCGTTTTACATATATGTATATAAAAGTCAAATTCTAGCAACACTAATGCTAAAAATGACATCAATTAAATTTCCTTTTTTGGGTGTTCCCCTCTGCCTCCTCTTCCCAGCTCTTCAATTAAATTCCTTAGCATTTATAAAGTATATTAGTTCTATGAATTTTCTAATATGTGAAGATTTATTTTCCTTAAGTAAAATGAAGTTTGAATAGTACAGTCTGTGGTGTAGTGACATCAGCAACAGCCAGTTCTTGTCCATCAACGAGTCCTAATTCTAAAACAGAAAAGACTATCATTAGCCCATGCAAAAATAAGTAAGTATCTCAGCAAAAAGAATAATACATACATATATACAAATTACAGCTTTATAGTTCAGATGTCTCAAAATCTAATTCCCTTTAAGAAAGATAAAATTTGATTTCTTGGAGTTCTCATTTTTTTTTTTTTCCCTATTAAAAGAGTCACCAAAACAAAAACAAAACAAAATAAAAGAGTCATCGATTCAATTCTTTTTTGTTTGTTTGTTTTTTTCAAGGCAGTGTTTCTCTGTGTAGCCTTGGCTGTCCTATACTAGCTTTTTAGACCAGTCTGGCCTCAAACTCACAGTGATCTACCTGCCTCTGTCCCCCAAGTGCTGAGATTACAGGTATGCACCACCACACCCAGCTTGATTCTGTTATTTTTATATAATTTTGACTTGGTCATATTTAATTAATAGCAAATCTAAGTTCAAAGCCAGCCTAGGCTACAAGCAAGTTGAAGGCCAGCTAAAGCGACACAAAGGCATCCTATCTCTAACCACTAAGGGCTGAAGATACTGCACAGTGATAAGGTACCTGCCTGCCAACAAGTCAAGGCAAGCTATGATTAGGATCCCTAGTACTAGCAATATTCAGACAGAGAGACAGATACATACCACACATACACGGGGGGGGGGGGGGGGGGGGGGGGGGGGGGGGGGGGGGGGGGGGGGGGGGGGGGGGGGGGGGGGGGGGGGGGGGGGGGGGGGGGGGGGGGGGGGGGGGGGGGGGGGGGGGGGGGGGGGGGGGGGGGGGGGGGGGGGGGGGGGGGGGGGGGGGGGGGGGCCGCGCGGAGGAAATAAGCAGACATTTACTAAAAAAGAAAACTATAAACATTTACTTAAAAATACCTTTTAATGTCTTAGAAAGATTGGGCCTTGTTCGTTCTTCAATAGATGTTACTGACTGAAAAACAACATTATTTTAATGTATAGCACATTAAGAAAAAATGATACAATTTTCTTTTTTAAAAAAATTAAAAGATGAATATTACTCACCTGTAAGTAAAGTGTTCTGTTTTTCCCTTCTAATGTGGCTGTGATAGCTGGAGACTTCATTTGCCTAAAAAAAAGTAGCAAACATCATTTTATCTAAAGAAATAGTTCTTGCTGTTTTGTTTTAAAGTTTAAAAATTGGTTTTTACAACAAAATATATTCAACACTTACAGAGAAGCACTATTGGTTAGATAGTCTAAAACCTCTTGTAGTTTAGCGGATGGGGAAAACTGAATGTTTTGAGGAAGCTGGCTACATGCGGGACAGTTTTCCTACAAACATAAAAGAGTAATTTAGAGGCACACAAACCAATGTCACTCTTTTTTTAAACAAGGTTATAGAAATAGAGTTTTTTCATCATTATACATATTTCCTATGAAAATATTTTTTGCTTTAAATCTTGTTTTTGTAATAGATCATTTGCCGTAAACTATTTTGCTTCATTTATTGAATATATCCAACAAAGATACATATTATTAGCTTTAGCGCTCAGAACATGAATACTTATCTTCAAAATCTTAATAATATAAAAGCAAAGGCTGCATGGTGAAAATCACTTTCTTTACTTGACGCTACTGACCTTCCTCTCTGCTTCAAATGTGTATGTGTACAGTCCGTCTACATCATTGAACACCAGGTAGTTGTTAAGGGGAATGTACGCACTGTAATGACAAAATGTTCCTGTTTATTTAATCGAGCAAGGCTATAATATGGACTTACACACATGTTAAAAATAAAACTCATTACCTTGTGGCGATCTTAAAAACCTCAGTGGCACACACAGCTAGAGAGAAAATAAAGGCATTTTAACTCAGTAAAAATGAATACTTTGAAAGTCAGCAATAAGATAAAATTATAATTTCTATGGAAAATGGATTTCAAAATATATAATTTTAAAAACATAGGAAGGAACAAGTTTTCTATTTGTTTTCATAATCCAAGTAATACACCTGTTCCACAGTCTTCATCAGATCAATGAAAAGCCAAACCTATGAATAAAAAGACATACTAAAATGTCCCTTTACTGTGAGCACTTTGTCTAAGAGACATAATGTCTTATAAGACATAATGACACAAGAGGAAACAGTGGCATATTTGATTTAGGTAACTCACACAAGAAGCTATCTAATTCCTAGAACACAAGTAACTACAGAAATGTCAATTTTATTAAGTCAAAATCAAAGCAAAAAGTAAAACTGAAAGTCTTTTTTTTCCTTACCTGCAATGACTGCATTTGTAGAAGCTACTGCAGGAATGATTCGTTTTACTACCCCTGAAAATTTTTACCAAATAAAATATGGTCATTTTTTGCAAGATTTATTTTATTTTCAATTATGTGTAGGTGTGTGTGTGTGTGTGTGTACACAAACTACATGCATCTGTAGGTGCCCTCAGAGTCCAGAAGATTTGTCCCATTCCCTGGAGCTGGAGTTAGAAGTGGTTGTGGATAATATGCACACAGCTAAGACATCTCTCCAGCTCCATTTTAAAAAGTCACCTTTAGTTAAAGTGTAATTAAATCACTTAGAGTCTGATGGTTAAATACCATTTCATGAAATCTGATTTTTTTAGGCTTTCAAATCAAGAAATAAAATTGGGCATGTCCAGGCAAGGTGATGTGTGTCTATTCCCAGCATTGGGAAGCTGGCAAAGATGCTATCTCAAAACAAACAAACAGAAAAGCTTAAACATGAACTATTATCTCTCATGTTTCCAACATTCTGTAGTGTGTTAAAGATCTTAAGCAACACTATTGAAGTAAAGTCTTTGTAGTTTTACATAATGGCAAAGCAGTAACATAATAACGTTTCCTAACACTCTAGGTATAGTGTGAATACTAAATATGATTTAATGTTCCTAACATAGTGATGCTAGTCACAACATCCTTGTTCTAAAGACAGCAAAAGCAAGGCTGAGAAACTAAATATCATATCCACAACATTACTCCTACCAAGTGTAGGAACTTGCTAATGGTAATGATGATAGATGTGGTTCAAGTTCTTCCATTCACAAAATGCCAAGGCATGGGAACAGAGCATCAGTGTAAACAACAAATGATAGTAAAACATCAGCTCTCCTTTAAGACTGTATGCATCATCAGAGGTAAGTCTAACTCTAGAATGCTGTACTCTGGCCTAGGAGATCTAAGAAGGATGGGTAACTAGATTCTGGTCAGAGAAGACTGCCAAAACTCGAAGCCTGTGCCATACCGAAGGATTGAGGAATCAGGAAGATTTAAGAATGGCAAAAATTTATATGCCTGTAGAGATGGCTCAGAGGTTAAGAGCACTAGCTGCTCTTCCAAGGGTCCTGAGTTCAATTCCCAGCAACCACATGGTGGCTTATTACCATCTAAATTGAGATCTGGTGTTCTCTTCTGGTGTGCAAGCATATACACAAGCAGAACACTGTATACATAATAAATAAATTTTTTTTTAAAGTGGTAAAGGTTTAAAATGTGGAGAAAATGTGATCACAATGCTCAAAAGTTAGAAACCAGTCATTAAAAGGGAGTTAGGAGTTGGAGAGATGGCTCATAGCTAAGAGCACTTACTGCCTTTCCAGAAGACCTCTGTTCAGTTCCCAACACCCATATGAGGCTCACATCTTTCTATAACTCCATTCCCAGGGGATCCAATCCCCTCCTCTGTCCTCGGCAGGCACCAGGCATGCATGAAATGCACATTAATACAAGCAGGCAAAACACTCTTACATAAAAATTTTAAATTAAAAGGCAATCAGATTATGTAAGATACTAGACAAACTAAACAAGACACAGATTTCTGCTCAAAATACAGAGTAACTGTCTAGCAGTTTTTTGACTGCTCCCAAGAGGGAATAAACTCTTCTTCTATGAAAGATGAAATGAACAGTTAAGACTTTGAAGATAAGGGCTCTTGCAACTGTATAGAAATACAATCAGTGATACCATTCAATCTCCACTAGCTGAGTAGTATATATTCTGCTAAATTAGCTTCCTCCTTCCTTGGAGCAACTGGAAACCCACTGCTTCCATAGTTCCTTAATTACACTTCAGGTGGACAGCCATCTCTCATCGCTTATCAAGCATTCTCCCCACAGAGCAGTGTTTCTCAGCCTTCCTAATGCTGCCACCCTTTAAGACAGCTTCTCAGATTGTGGTGACCCCCAACCACAATATTATTTTCGCTGCTACTTCATAGCTGTAATTTTGCTACTGTTATGAACTGCAATGTAAACGTTTGATATGTAGATCTTAGGCACAGGGATTGAACTCCAAAGGGGCCATGACCCACAGGTTGAAAACTACTGCCATAGAGCATTCTCCACCAATCCCACCATCATGATAATTCACTAACTCACCTTGAGTGAGTCGATAGGTGACACCTCTAATGTTATATTGTGATGCTCTCTCTACAGATTTTTGAAAAATCCACTGAATATGTTTAGGGTCATCTCCATCTAATGGAACTCCATCTGTTGTGGGGGAGACAGACATACATAACCACAAGGCAACTTTTAAAAGAAGTGTCAAACAGTAAAATATAAAATACTTTCTTGTAAATGCCCAGCTGCGGCTCTGAAGAGGTCCAGGGTAGGGTCTCTGAGGCTGGATGCAGCTGCCCTTCCAGTTCATTTCATCTCTTGGGTCGCCAGAGCTGATGGCTCAGGCAACTGATCAGGATTGAAAGAACGAAGAAGAAAAAAAGCCCAAGGTTTCTTCTCTGGGGACTGGCTATACTGTGGCCAAGGAGGAGAACTTAAACTGACCATAATTTTCCTATGGCTCAGGCTGTAAAAGTGGCGTCTGGCTAGAGACTGCAGGGGGGAGGGAGGGAGCAGGTTCTGGTCGTAAAAGGAGGCTCTTTGATCTCCTCTTTGTGAAGATCTCCAGTAAGCTAGTGTAAACTTAGGCCTGTTAATCCTAAAAGGCTGATAAAGCCCTGAGCCTGCTAACTCATTTGTGAATCTACAGAGAAATAAGAAATAAGAGAGAGATAGAAAATAAACCACACACACACACACACACACACACACACACACACACACACACACACACACACACACTCAAGAGAAAAAGTGGATGAAATTAGGCATCTCGACTTCAACTGAAGTCAGGTTTCCCAATCTCAACACATACATTCAAGAGAAAAGGTGGATGAAGTTAGGCATCTTCAACTGAAGTTAAGCTTCCCAATTTCTATGTTTATTGTTGATGACCGTACTTATACTTCTAAGAAAAAGGAATTACCTCATAGTCAAAAGAGGACATTTAATCATAAAAACAGATGAATTCTAAAATACAACAGGTTACATGTTTTAAAGGTAAACATTTCTTATCTATGTATCCATTACATAAGTTCATAGTGAGTTCAGAATGACGAAGGTTGACAGGGTCTAAGGTTAATGGGGTCTGAAACTTACAAGAATATACAACTTATCAATTAGGACTGACCTAATTATATATTATCCAACTATACCTTCGGTCATAATAAGTTCAGGACAATATTTTTTTTCTGTTAAGAAACAGAGTAAATTCAGACATCTCTAGGAAGCTTCATTCCAACTTGGGATTATGGGAAGTTTAAACCAACTTGCCTATATTTATGGTGAAATATCAGGATTCCTGATACCATCTGGGGTGGAGGCTTATCTGAAGCCATATATCTGTCACAAGGCTGTCCCTAGTGAGGCATTTGGAGGTCCACAAAGGTATTTATTGCTGCCATAAACTCTCTAAAATTTTAAAACTATTAGAATCAAATCAGGAATTCCATAACCAGGGATTAATTCATCTGAACAACAAACAGTATCCTTAAACAAGACCCTGCAGGAAGCTTGCTCAATCCGAGCTGGTCAATACTCAGAAAGTAGCAGTTCACACCAATGCCAGATGTTTTTTCTTTTTGGTTTTCTGAGACAGGGTTTCTCTGTGTAATCTTGGCTGTCCTGGACTCGCTTTGTAGACCAGGCTGGCCATCAATGTAGTCCTCGCTGTCCTGGACTCACACTGCAGATCCAGCTGGCCTTAGACTCACAGTGATCCACCTGCCTCTGCCTCTCTGGGTGCTGGGATTAAAGGCATGCACCACCATGCCGGGCTCTAATACCAGATTTTAGAGAGATGCAGCAATGCACAATTGACAGGGTAGCCAGAGGGTGGAAGAAATTCTGGGGTACATCATGATACAGACCTTGCAAATACTGGATCACCTCCAGAGATCTCTCATGCCTACTGGACTTCCCCCAATCAATGGCTGCTGACAGCATGTCAGAGGCTGGAAGCAGTTTTGGGAGTGCATCATGGTACAGACCTTGGGAATACCGGATCACCTCCTAGACAGCCCACATGCCTAGCTCCCTTAACAGGGTGGCTCTTGGCACTTTCTAAATTTAGATTGTTAACTTACCTCCAAAAGGCTGCTCTTTGGGCCACTGCAACATCCTTACATACTCGATACAGTGTTCTGGGAGCCTGGGCATGGATGCAATGGTACACATGGGGAAATTGACCTAAAACCACAGTTTGTCTTTCTTAGTAAAATTTACATGATGAGTTATTATCAAATGCAACTTCTGGTTCTGGTTTAGTTCACAGAATTAATCTCAGCTCTTGGCTAATATAAGCTAAACACTATAACTAAAACTTCTATAATAATTCTATACTAACTTCTGTACTAATAGGAGGCCATCAGAGTCTCTTTAGGTTGGGCTGCCTATAAAGACAGACATATTTGTCCTACATTTTTAGAGCATATACACTCAAGTTCTACTGGCAACGAAAAGAAAAGTACTAAATAAATTCTGTAATGTGAATGACTTACTTTTACATGTATTTAATGTGAAGGTATAATACAAACCAACACAAAAGCAGAGAATTAAACCAATTATAAGTTAATACTCAGAGCTACTGACATTTATAGATCAAATTCACAACTATTCTTTAAAACCATTATGTAGATTAAGGAGTCCTATCTTTGGAAAGATCGTTCTTAATCCTATTTACCAATCTTTTATTACCCTTGTTTTGCATGTATACGAGAGAGCACATGCTACAGTGTACATGTGAAGGTCAGAAGAGAAGTTTCAGCTCTGCCATGGTGGTCCTAGGACTGAACTCAGCCTTAATCTGCTGAGCCGTCTCACCAGCCTTTTTCTAGTATTTGTGTCCTATGAAGTAATTCCAGCAGACATCCCTTATTCATGAAATATATGTCCCAAGACTCCAAAAAGGTCTGAATCTTATGTATATACATTTTATCTTAAGATAAAGTTTAACACTAACGCCAGGTATATCGGGGAAAACACAGAATATAACTTATCCCAACTTCGTAATTTCTCTTAAATTAAAAAATTAAGAAGCTGGAAAGATGACTCAGTGGTTTAAGAGTATTTACTTCTCCTTCAGAAAACCTGAGTTTGGTTCCCAGCACCCACCTTAGACAGTCCATACCAGCCTGTAACTCCAGCTGCAGTGACCTCTGACCTCTAGGGACACTGCACTCGTATACCTACATACTTACACATATACACATATATAATTAAAATAAACAATTAGTATGAAACCATTAAAACATAAGGCCTGATATGCAGTGTCTTTTCTCAGAAACAGTAGGCTGTCATATTTTAATCTTAGCAAATTTTGTTTTAAATTTTGCTTTTGTTCTGATGCTGAAGTGCCTAAGTCTGACCTCATGTCTTCCTCATGGTAAATACTAACCTATACCTTTAGCATATTTTAAATATGTTTATCCTCAATTACAAACCCTAAATACTAACTAGACATAACAATCAACACTAATTACAACCCAAGATACTAAGAAAAATGCAGGTGCTTTTCTGATTACCTGTGGTGGGTAAAGTTCCAAGGTGCACTCAATACAGGCAGTCATTCCAGGCAAAATCACTCGGGCATTCCCTTTAAAGCCTTCAGTGCCCCCATCTATCAATGGGACAATGGAGCTTGGATCCAACACACCATCTTCATAGTTTAGAAGAGATATCTAGGGAAGTGTTTTAAATGGTTTTAAGGAGTGAATGGGAAATTGAAAGAAAAACAAAAAGCAGCAACCGTATACTCCCAATAAATCCTATAAGTCAGTTTGGGACTCAGCAGCAATGTATCAGAATGGAGGAATTATTTCCTGGCAGTGAACAAACACATTCTCACTGAACACTAATGAGGGCAATAATGGTGGTATACATCTACTTAATTTACAATTAAACAGAGTTCAGTTTTACAAAAAGATGACAATTCTGATTTAGACTATGTTGAAAGCAATAGGAAAGGTCTCTAGAGAACCAACACTGAAGTGTTTACCAGCATTCCATTGATCCATCTTCTGGCTATGATGGAGTCCAGGCCACATACAATAATATGAAATTCTATGAGGAAAAAAAAAATCCGCATTTAGTTTTTTAAATAGTCTCACTATGTAGTCTGGTCTGGTCTCAAATTCTCTGTCCTCTTGCCTCAGCGACCCTAGTTCTCGCAGTCTAGTATATACAAACACGCCTATGTACAGTGCTTTTTCAAGGCTTCCCTGCATCCCAATGTCTCTCCTCAGTCCTCCCAAGCACCGGCCCACTGTCTGTATCCATTTGTCAGTGCATGTGGACCCTGGCTAGTAGGAAAGACTTGCGGTGGGAATTTAGTAGTTACTGTACCTGGCATACGCATTAGAATAGTGTACTTAAGCCTCCGTTGTGATAAGTAGTGACTGTTTTCTGAAGGAGCTTTACGGTCTTTATGTGACCTTAGTCCCAATACCTTCTTGGCAAAAGTGCACAATAGAGACTGAGACTGCAGAGGTGCTATGTTCCTTGAAGAAACACACAGATTAGATCAGGGGCTCTGGTGTGTGGCCTCACTCTAAAAAGAGCTTTTGTTAACAGTCAGTAAATATGCTTCTGAAAGGCTGCTCGGGGTTTAGTCCATCGGGGCTGACTGCCCTGCTTTTTTAAGGCTTCTCTGCATCCCACTCTCTCTTCAGTCATCCCGAGTAACTGGGAATACCAACAAGGCTGTGGGACAGGATGGAAAACGCAACTTGCCATGCATCTTTGCTCTCTACTTTCCATCCAACTGTGATGTGACTCTAAAACTGTTTTGAACACAGTTTATCGATATAAATAAAGGCAGTTACACAAATCTTACTTTGTAAAAACAAAAAAACAAAAAAACAAAAAACTGATTTTATTACAATCTTCCCATGCTCCTAACTCTTCAGTAATTCTTACTCAAGTGAGCAGATAGTGTATCTACTAAAAACCAGTACTGTGGTACCTCAGTTATTCAACAAACTTATTCAAAAATGCAACATGAAACCAACTACTAAAGGACAGCCATGCACATAGAGCAGAGCGAAACAAAACAAACTATAAGAATTAACGGGCTGGAGAGATGGCTTAGAGATTAAGAGCACCGACTGCTCTCCCAGAGGTCCTGAGTTCAATTCCCAGCAACCACACGGTGGCTCACAACCATCTATAATAAGATCTGATGCCCTCTTCTGGCCTGCAGGTGTACATGCAGGCAGAGCCCTGTATACATAATAATAAAAGAATTAATGAGAATTTAATTTCAAGAACTTACGTCGGTAGAAAGTGTCGTTAAAATCTTGAATCTTGTTGAAATGTCTGAATCCAAGTAAAGGAGCCTAAGATACTAAGTCTCAAACTTCTTTAATAATGGCATAAAAACAAATTGTGTTTATCAAAAACAATAAGTAATCAATGTGGAATTCAAAAAAGCTGCTAAAATGAACATAGCCCTATTTTCTGACAAAAATGTTTGTTATTTTCCTTATTTTGCGCATTATGTATCTGCCACAGTTCACAAGTGAAGGCAGATCTGTCTCTTGTCTCTCTCCTTTCCCCCTACACACTCAAACACATACACACGTAAACATGCACGCACACAAACACACATGCACACTCACACACACAAAATAAATGTGTAAAAAAATTAAAGTGTTAAGATATTTTTGTGAACTTTTTGCTTCATTTTGCTTTACTTGGGCATTTTTTGCATTACTGGTCTTTTGCTTGTTTGATTTGTGTTTTAGTCGAGGAGTGTTTGTTTGTTTGTTTGTTTTTTAAGAGAGAAAAAGAATATAAAGTTGGGTGGGTAGGGAAATGGGAAGGATCTAAGAGGTGAGAGAGGGGAAAATAGAGTCAAAATATATTGTGTGGAAAAAATAGTTTCACTAAGAAATTAACAGACTAGCAAAAAATGTCAAGAATCACTGTAAGCCTTATATAAAAACAATGCAGAGACTCTCAACAGCTTTTAAAGATGTCGGTTTAAGGGGCTTGGAGCCTCAGTGTAAAGTGTGCAATTTTTCTACCTCTTGTAAAATTCAGCTGTGGTCTCTTTTTCATCCAGTCACCAACACTGGTTGTCACAGCGCACTTGCAGGCACATGGGTCCCCACTGTGTCAGCAGTGAGAATGAGTCAGCCACTAGCACAAATACTGCACAGCTTAATCTCAACACTTGGGAAATTCCAGGATAACCAGGGCTACATAGAGAGACCCTGTCTCAAAAAACAAAAAAACACAAGTGGGCACAAAATATGCTTAAGTTTTCTAATAAAAGTTTTCTAAATAAAATGATACTAAACAATGCGCCATTTTTTGTTCAACAGCAACACAAAGAGGGACAACACACAATATGTTTTCTCTAGACTCCTACCCACAAATGAAGGTAATTAAAAAAAAAAAAAAAAATCAGATCATTTCTAACCCTCACCCTTCAGACCTCTATTCCCTTTGAATGCTGGACAAGCAGGAACCTAAGGCACACTGAGAACTAGGTGAAAAAGAAACAAAGGAAGCAGGGGAGGAGTGGCACCCTGGAAACCAAGAAGCAGCCCAAGATATTCTCTCTTGGATAGATGTCTATAAAGCAAGTTTCCCAGGTCTCCACAGCAGGGCTAGACAGACCATAAATATCCTCCCTTTTAATTGTTTCCTTATAAAGGGACCATATTTCCATTTTTAGGCATATTTACTTCAGCAGCTGTAAAGGCAGTCAGTGCAGAGAAGCTGCACCCTGATGCTCACCATTCACAGAAGTGTACAAAATCAACCCACACAGAAGACAACACTGTTACACAACTGTCCACAGCACCTCTCCCTTCTTTATATTTGTGAATAAAGGGTGTGTGTCATGGCACACTTTGGAGACTCATTCTCTCCCTGCACCAGGGGGGTCCTGGGAATCAGGTCATTAGGCTAGACAGCAAGAACCTTTAACCAATGAGCTACTTTGGAAGCCCTGCTTCTTTTGAGAGTCTCACTATATAACCTGACTGGCCTGGGATTCAGTGTGTAGACCAGGCCGATCTTCAACCTGGAGCAGTCCCCTGCCTTTACTTCCCAGGACTAGAATTAAGCCATGAGCCATGGCATCTGGCTGAAACCTCTCAATGTACATCTATGCCAACCCCCAACTTATACCTATTCTTTGCTGAGTTCTAATCTGTTCTCCATCTTCCTAAATGTTTCATTTTAAGAACAGTGTATGAATGGAATCCTGTGTATATCACTTCACAAGACTGGCAATTTTCTCAAATGCCCATGAGCTCCATCCCAGGTGTTTCTTGAGTTGCTCTTTTACTGTTTAGCAGTGTTCTGTGGCAGAGGAGTACTACAGTTTAACAGCTCACTTACTGAGGCAGAGTCTAGTTATTTCCAGTCTGGGGCATCTACAAATAAAGCTGGTGTGAGCAATGGTGTACTGATTTTTGAGGACATATGTGGTAATATCATTAAAATGCCCCAAAATGAACCAACTGGGTAATACAGTTAAAAGCATTTTTAGATTTTTTTTATCCTAATAAGTAACCACATTTTTCTGTTATTTCTTACAGCACTAGATATTAGTACTTCTACTGCTTTACTTTAAAGGGTATGAAACATCTTTTTAAAGCATTTTTTTCTTGGTATTATTTAGGGCCCCATAAAGGCTAGGCAAGCACTCTACAACTGAGCTATATCCCCAAGCTTTTTCAGTTTTGACACACGATCTCACAAGTTATTCAGGCTGGCCTTAAACTCCGTCATTAGTGGGAGTCACTGCAATCTTACTTGATGACTGGCGCCTTTCATGGCCTTTCTGTCTTCTGTCTCTTGAGTGAACTATCTCTTTGCAAATTTCATCCATTTATTTAAATGGGCTTGCTGTTTTACTGCTAAGTTTCAGAAGGTCTTTAACAAGCCCTCAGCTTCCACATCTCAAGGTGCTCTATGCATAGATTCAACCACCCCTGGGTCAGAAACACATTACAAAAGAAAAACCATCAGTAGCGAACATAAGCAGGCTTTATCTTTTTACTTGTCCCAAATAACATAGTATGATAACTATTTTATAGCATTTACATCATAGTATTATAAATAATTAAAAGATATTTAAAATATCAAACTGTATAAATATCCAGTTGTGGATAACTGATATAGAAACACAATACATTTTAAATATTTATTTCATAATACTGGGGGTTGAACCCAGGGCTTCACACACGTCAGGTAAGTGCACTACCAGTGAGCCACATCTCTAGTACATTAGTAGATCTGGATTTCCTGAGAGGATCTGGGAATCAGTCTCCCACAGATAGCCAGGGATAATTGAATTCTAAACAGCTTCGCTGTCAGCTACTTTTTAAGTTTTCTCCAGTGTATAGCCTGTCCTTTTAGTACCACAGCCGTCTCTCTCAGAGCACAGCTATTAATTTCAATGTGGCTTAAGTGTTCTTCATCAAGCCTTAGGACCCAAAGATGATCTATTCTATCCCCTGATTTTACTGCTTTACAAATTACATGTGTGATCCACTGTGAGTAAATTTTTGTCTAAGATATAAGGAGAAGGTAAAGATGCACCTAGTAGAAATGTTTAATTATTACTAAAACTAAAACAGAAGGAGATGACATCAGCTATATAATTAATTTAAAAGTCAAGGCCAAAACTATGAATATAACCATAAAGGGAAGGCTGGGCTAGAACAGAAATGATATGCATTTCCTCAGTAGAAAAGGGTCACACTGCTGATTCTCTACTAAGCATCTTTTATAGTCAGGGGGGTTTAAAGAAGTACTCTTTGTGTTGAAAAGGATACGGGACCACGTTGCAGTTAGGAACTCTGTCATTTAGGAATTCTGCAGCAACTTCAGCCTTGGATCTTCCAACATCTTTAGGCCTATAGAAAACATTATTTTAAATTGTCATTCATAATATAAAATTTAGATCGTCTACATAATTAGCTTCCAAACATAAAAAAGGATAGTCCATTTATAACATTCTTAGAAAAAATATTTAAATATTTTAACTGCACGTTTTTATTATTCTTTTCTTTTTATTTTATTTTATTTTTTTTATTAATTTATTCTTGTTACATCTCAATGGTTATCCCATCCCTTGTATCCTCCCATTCCTCCCCCCCACCCCCATTTTCCCATTACTCCCCTCCCCTATGACTGTTCCTGAGGGAGATTACCTCCCCCTGTATATGCTCATAGGGTATCAAGTCTCTTCTTGGTAACCTGCTGTCCTTCCTCTGAGTGCCACCAGGTCTCCCCCTCCAGGGGACATGGTCAAATGTGAGGCACCAGAGTACGTGAGAAAGTCATATCACACTCTCCACTCAACTGTGGAGAATATTCTGACCATTGGCTAGATCTGGGAAGGGGTTTAAAGTTTACCTCCTGTATTGTCCTTGGCTGGTGCCTTAGTTTGAGCAGGACCCCCTGGGCCCAAATCTGCCTATCATATTGTTCTACTTGTAGATTTCTAGGACCCTCTGTATCCTTTTATTTTGCTATTCTCCCATGCCGTTTTTATTATTCTTAAAAGTATATGTATGCAGTGTGTCTGTATGTAAGCATATACATAGTTACTAAACCCTTACTGATAGTCCAAATAAATACAGCAAGTCTAATTGTATTTGTTAACTGATAATATGAACTATGAATAGCAGAGTCCCCATTCTGCAGGGGAAAGCATTAATAACAGCTCGTGCAGCGACTACTTCCAACCATTGACTCTTTCTATTAGAAAAATACCCTAGGCTTAGAGCCTTCCAGGTGTACAGCCTGAACCAGAACCTCAATCTGCTGTTTGTTTTTTGAGACAGAATCTCACTCTATAGCTCGGATTAGTCTTGACCTTACTATACTGCCCAGCACAGTCTCAAACTCTAAGCAATACAGGTGGGAGCCACCATTCCTACTTCACTGTGTTTATATGCCGGTCTTAGTAAAATGTACACAGAGACTAAGCCTGGAAAGGAAGACCTTCTGAGTATCACCTCCATCCTAGGTGTGCCACTTAAGCATGAATCAGAGTCCCCAAAGCACAGTGGGATTTGTTATGTTTTGTTTGTTTTGAGGCAGGTATCACTACACACCCCAGGCTGCTCCTTACACATATGCACCACTCGCCCCAGCTTCCTCAACCACATTTTAAAAGAAAGAGTAAAATTCAAAGGTATCAACTTTTTCAAGAAGCTGAAAATAAAATCTGGAAGCATCTCTCATTGATAATAACCAGACGTTTAAGGAGCAAAGGACGCAGTGTCTCTTGGAGTCCGTGACTAGCGTCTGCTGTCTCTGCACTGTCCTCAAGGAAACGAGTCACTCTTCACACAGAAGAGCAGGTGCTTCGCTACAATGTCCTGTCACACACACACACCCCAGACATTGAACCCTTATTTTCTGTATCCTTCATATCCAGCAGTGTAAATATTTTTCTTAGAGTAGCAAATCAAATTTATATTTTATTTAAAATTAGAATTTCAAAGGAAACATTTTATCAGGCCAATTTTACTCTTCTCAAATAAAGAATTATTTTTTCCTCATTTATAAGGTGCTAAGAATTGTATTCTGTCCTTACTTGCATAGAAAAGTACTATGAATTAGAAACCTTGACTTGAATAACCCAATCAAACACTCTGCACAGAGGCTCTTCCCGTTTGGAAGAGGAAACAGTGGCATGCCAAGATGCTTCTAAATGTATTTTTGTGCTTTTGGAAGCCTCACACAAAAGAGCTCCAGCATGAGTTCAGTGAGAACTGTACGTACATTTACAGGATCAGGGGGCATGAGTGCTGGGAACCAAGACAGTATCTTAAATAAAATGGCGAGTCACTGTCTTGGCACCATGCCCAAGTTAGCTACCTCTGTATCATTGTTACTGTAACCATGTTAGTTACAAATTAAAAGGTGTGGCTTGTTACCAACAACCAATCATCTCAGTCTGTTTCAAAGCAGTAATGCATTAAAGTGTTGTCAGAATGTAAAGATATACAAAATGCACATAGGTGCTTATATGACAAACATCACCCAAATACTCAATAAATCTTCCTATTTGTAAAATCCACGTTAGACTCTCAGTAATTATTAAATTGCAAGGTACACATATTCAAATGTTTATCAGAATTTTTAAAATATCAAACTTACCTAAATAAAAACTGCCTATTTAAATTGGAAACATCTATTGTGTCCATGTCTATAACATGAATCTGTCTAAAACCAGACAATGCCTGTAGAAAAAAAAGAAATCTAATTAGGCAAGAGCTTCCTTTCTTTTAAAACATAACATAGATTTTCAAAATCTATGTCCTAAATCCATACATTTTCAGCAATAAATTCTACATAATTATATTCTTTGGCTAAAACAAAAGTTTGTCGTGCAAGGCATTAAAAAAAAAAAAAAAATCAAGAATCTTCTTAAAGAACAAAACTGCACAAGCACTCAGGTTTAAGCCAAGAGAAAACTCTCAACCTCACCGCTTTGCATCTGCTGCCCGCTCTGCCTAGAGCCTTTCCTCCCCAGTGTTCTAGGACACTGCTCCCCCTGACCTCACCACCAGGCTGCCTTTCTTTACCCATGATTACCAGCTGACATTCCACATACCTTCCTTCTCTCTTTTTTTCCCCAATGAAAATCTGAGTTCCATAAACACCTGCTTATATTGCTCCATTCTGAGTCTTAACGCCTAAAATGGTGCTTGGAATTTACAAGAGGAGGCTCAATAGCCATCTGGTTAATCAGCAACATTAATGTCATAGTCTCTCCTTTTATTTAGAATGAGCCTTTAGTCAGTGAAAGGGAAGAGAAAAAAAAATGCTTATCTTCTGTGCTTACAGCTAAAAGAAACAAAATAATAAATGATAAACTGAAAGGCCCACAATCTCTGTATGCGCTTAAAGGAGCAGAATGTACTAAATGGTTCTCAAGCTGTGAGTCATGACCCTTTCAACACGAGTCACCAAAAACCAACTTGTATATCAGATATTTACATTACGATTAGTAACAATACCAAAATTACAGTTATGAAGTAGCAATAATTATATGGTTGGGGATCCCCACAACATGAAGAACTGTATTAAAGAGTCATAGTATTAGAAAGGCTGAGAACCATTAATGTAGTAAATAAGTAATCCTCAGATCTAACCTTTAATGACAGTGCATTCAATAGTATACACTGCAATTCTAAAAAGTAAATCACAACTTCCAGGTGCAGTTAAGCTTTAAGGTACTTGTACTTGCATAGTACAAAAACAAACAAATAAACAAACAAACAAACAAACAAACAAAAAACAATGCCCAAACTCCATAAACCCTTCTTTTCTCCAACTTTTAAGTTGTCACACTACTAGTGTAACTGAGAGGGAGCTGTCGTTTTGGAACACCACACTACTCCATACCTACTGCTATTGATTTCAAGATGTCTTGTGCCCCCAAACTTCAAGCTCACCGCAGACAGAGACCACAGTGACCTACAATTCCCATAGAACTAACATAGCACTAAACAGTTGGTGTTTTTCATTTTAAAACCTTAGCGGACCAACACTAGTGTTTCCTAGAAAATCGGTGTGACTGTCTTGATACTTAAAACATAACTGTCAGATGAAGAGATGGCTGAGTAGTTAAAAGCACTTACTGCTCCTGCAGAGGACCTGGGTCAGTTCTCAGAATCCACATGGTGGCTCATAAGCCTCTAACTCCACTTTCAGTCTGACACCCTCTTCTAACCTCTTGGAGGTATACATATATGTGGCAAAATGCTCATACACATGAAATAAAAATAAACTTTGTGAATAAGTAAATTTGACTTTCGGCAGGTGATTGGTGCCCTCCATCTTGCTATAATCTGCTTATTCTAATTTTCCATTTTTCTACCTGGTGAGAAGTCAGGTATACTGCAGCTGTACAGTAACTGTCTCCTTCCTCAATCTGTTAATTGACAGAAACTTATGCAAAGTTACTTCATGGTTATAAGAACTCATCAAAACCTATTACATCACAACTATGTATTTCTGGGTAGTTTGGATAAAGGCTCAGGTGTTTCAAATCTTAGGCCCTTACTATCATATGGTCATGAAAAACAACCACCTTAAGTCATGCAAGGCTTCAGTGAAAACGCATAATTTAAATACAGAACTGATAATCTGGATTAGTCTAGGAACCTCACTGTAACTCAGGGGGGGAAATGAGGGAGTCTTTTAATTTTGCTGCACCTCAATGTATCGTTTTGGAGAAAGTAATACAAAAACTAACCTAACTGGGTTATCTGGTGAAGCAAAAGAATTAATTATTTGAAATTACACATTAAAAGATAAACTATCTATTCTGTTATTTACTTCAATGAAATGATATTAGCATTAAGCTAAAAAAGGAAGCAAAAGAGAGAGAGAGAGAGAGAGAGAGAGAGAGAGAGAGAGAGAGAGAGAGAGAGAGCAGAAAAATGACTTTAAGACTTTTAGAGTTGCAAAGTAATAGTATGTATTTTTATTACTGTCTTGAATTTAACCTGCTAAGCTTACCCAATAAATATTCAAGAGAAAAAAAATAATGAAGACATTCCTCATATGGCAGAAAAGCAAAAGAACTTAACTCTAAGAGAATACATACACACACACATACATATATTACCAGATTTTTCAGTAGCTCACATCCTAAGCCACCAGCTCCAATGACTAGAACTTTACATGTATCTAACAAGAACTGGAGCGACTGTAAAGAATGAAAATGCATATTAAAATCTAGGCAATCACCACAGGAACCATGAATAAGGCAACAAGCCACACAACAGTTGTTAACGTAGGCACAAAAAAAGGCAATTAGCCATAAGAAACACACCTGGCTTGTCATTAGTTATTTCAAATTACGAAGAGATGTAATTACAAGTTATGAAATCCTTCCAGAGGAAGGGATGCCCTCTTCTGACTTCGGTGGGTACTTGGCACATAAAGGCAAAACACTCATATACATAAAATAAAAATAAAATTCTTTAACACTATCCCTAGTTATTTCTACTTTTACATTTCATAGGTAATATATTTCCTACAGTACTCTAGTACTTCTCCCATTCTTTATGCTTTTCAATTTTTAAAAAGTAGAGAAGATATCAGTAATTTAGCTAACTCACTAAAGATAAAAAATGAAATATAAAAACCAGAAGATAAAGTACATCAGTGTTTGAACAGCTAACAAAAACGAGACAAGAGCAGTTACACCTTCCTTAATTCCAGATCAGCAGAACTGGAAACTTGGAAACATTGCTTAGCAGAAGTGACAAGCTTATGCTATTGTGCAGAAAGACTTTTAAAGTACAAGAAAATATGATTTATAACTATATTATCCAAAAAGTTAGTTCTATGCCCTCTTTTTTTTTTTTTTTTTCTATGCCCTCTTCTTATACTAGAGGAGGAAAGGGTTTACTCACACAAGCTACTGAGCCAAATTCAAGAGTTTACAGAACAACTTTATGAGAAGCATTTCTATTTCAAAATCTCTTCATGGACACAAAACGGCATAAAACACTACAGTGTTTTGCTTTAAGTCAGACAGTTCAAAATACGTATCTATCATATTGCAAGCACATTTTTTAATACGCAATTATAGTCAATGCTAAATAAAGATTTCCAACTACATTTCAATACTTAAGTACGCATACCTTACAATCTTATTAGAATTAATTTACTACAGCAGGGCTACAAACAGGGGAATGTGGCTTAGAAATCATTTTAAACTAGAATGTTTAGCATACCAGAATATGAAGTCATAAACTTATCCTACTCTCAAAAAATTTAAACTTATATGAAAAGAGTAAAAATGCATCACTAGTTATTTACATAAAATCAGTTGTAAAGGTTCAATTCAGTACTCACAAGATAACTTAATTTTACAAAACAATTTTATTAGTTATCTGTATCGTAAGAGCAAATTTTAAAGGAAGCATCTTATTATTTTTGAAATGTCAAACTATTAGAGCAGTTATTTAAAAATAAATGTTTCTCACTTCAGTGCTTGGTTCGAAATCAGGGTGTGTGAAGGGTCCAGATCGCTCGAGGAACTTCTTTACATGGTTCCAGCGACCTTCCCAGTCTCCAGTGTCCCCACACCCACCATCAACAGCCATTCTGCACAGAACACAGTAAATTCAGCTGCAAAGATCAGTATGAAAAAGCCACGCCTATAACTATTAGGTCTCTCCAAATGTAAAGGTAACCACACCAGACCTGCTCAAATAAAAAGGAAAACCGAGCTGTGGTTATATTTTTCCAGATTTGCCTTGTCTTTCATGGGAAAGCACTTCTCACCCACTTGATGAAACAAATCAGCCACTGTGTTCCCAGCTTCCACAGCACCCAAAGCTCTAAGCTGGAACCCTAATTGATTCAATGAGAAAGGGCTTCCCTATGTTTGGTATTACAGTCACTGTAGATGTCCATAGTCTGTTCCTTCAGTACATTTGGAAAGGGAAATAATAAATACATAGGGTAAGGGGGACTTTGAGAACTAAGATGCTTAGATCAAAACGTATCTATTGCTCCCCAAGTTTGGGAAGGTGCGATCTACAGAGCGTACTGCATGAAAGCAAGGTTCACACATTTCTTTCCTCAGAGAGGTCCCAGTATTTTCTTAAACCTCTCAATACTGAGGTGGATTTGTTGTCACCAAACACACGAAAGAAAATACATAGGTTACAATTATGTCACAGATGGGCACTACCATTGAGAAACTTTGAGAACATGTAACTAAATAAAGTAGGACCCTTCTTTAAAAAACAAACCAAAAACGGATGCACTTTACAATCACAGATTCCTTCATGTTTGGTGGTGATAACTTTGCTGTAGCCTTTCAATTTCTACCTTCAACTATATTGGTAATATCTGTTGTTGTTGTTGTTGCTGCTGCTGTTGTTGCTGTTTTGGTTTTTTTGAGACAGGGTTTTTCTGTGTAGCCTTGGCTGTCCTGGACTCACTTTGTAGACCAGGCTGGCCTCGAACTCAGAGATCCACCTGCTTCCACCTTCCTGAGTGCTGGGATTAAGGGGTGTGCTCCACCACGCCCAGCTGTGATATCAATTTTTTTTTTTCTTAAGAAAAGGGATCAATATATATTGCATAACAAGAAAAGAAGAGGTTCTGATGCATGGCCTGGTTTGATCCCACAACCAGGTGCATTCTAACCTTGAGGCAATCCCTTAACTGTCAGCAACCTCAACAGAAGACTGCAACTACTTCTGATGATTATGTGATTAATAAAGGGATAATCCTACAGAGGACTTAGGGGCAGCTCTCGGCATATAGCAAGCTCTCAGCACTTAAACGTCATCATTTCACAAAAAAAAAAAAAAAAAAAGTAAGTTACTAAAAGGTGGGAAAGGAATTCGAACTCTTGCATTTAAACAGTCAACCAAAAGGGGTTCGGGGGTGGAAAAGACCAAAGTACTACTGGGAACTGACACATCCACTACAGGAGTATTTTTGTCCTTTCCCACGGTGGGAGGGATGGAGAATCTCATAAGATTGGTCACATGAAAAGAAATATAAATCTGTGGCATCAAGAAACTAAGCATCTGATACAGGTTGTGTGGTAAATGAGGGAGCAAGTGCTTAAGTCGACATCTCCTTTAAGACCCAATTACTTTGCAAAAATGACGAGTTTTAATACAATTCCTGATTCAGTGTTCTTTTTTTTTTTTTTTTTTTTTTTTTTTTTTATAACCTGTACTAGTATCTCAGTATTTACCAAGGACCCAAAACAGGCCTCGTGTCCATTTAGATTTAGATTGGGTTTACTTGCCACAAGGTCACAGGTCTGACAATTTAGGTTGGAGGAAGAGGTGGGGCACCGGGTGGCTTTTGCGGGAGCAGAGCAGGGGAGCGGCCGGCCAGTGGCCGGGGCTGGGGACAGGGTCAGGGGTGAGGCCGCGCGGCCTGCTCCGGGTGCCCCCCTCCCAGCCCCCCGGGCCCGCTGCGGCTGGTCCCCTAGGCCTGGGGCTAGGGGGGAGGCTGGGGTCTCCGGAGAGGACCCCGGCCTCCCGGCAGCACTAACTTCTCAGCCAGCAGCTCCTCTATTCTCCTTCTTTTCTTCTCCCTAAAAGAAAGAGAGAATAAAAGAAGGGTCAGCATCAAGCTCCACAGAGGACGCCGCAAGGGTATGGGGGACGAGGGGACGGGGCGGGAGGTGGGGGACTCCCGAATGGCAGCGGTGACCGCCCACCGCCGCGCTCTCTCACAGCCCAGCCCAACCCGGCGCTCCGGCAAAACCCCGATACTTACGGCTCCTCGCCATCCGCCATATTGTTCCCCGCCTCTTCCCAGAGGCCCTCGCGGCGGATCGGTCCGCCCGGGAGGGGCGGGACTGCAGGTAAATGGCGAATGGAGGGCGGAGCTAGCGTGAAGAGGCGGAGCTTCAGGTAAGGAACACATAAGCGGGGGCTGGGGCGGGGCTTTAAGGGGAAGGGCGGAGCTGTCATTTGGGGACCGGGCTTTAAGAAGAAAAACCTGAGCAGGCGCAGAGGGGCGAGACCAGAGCGTTGACACAGTGCTAGAAGAAAAAGGAGCGAGAGGCGGGGCCAGTATAGAGGGCGGGGCTGCAGGGGAAGGGAGAGAGGGGTGGGGTTGTGCAGGAAAAGTGGGTAATCTTGGGTAAATTGGCTGCTGAGGCTCCTTTGGGCTTTGCAAGCATTTCACACTTTAATTAAAATCTTGATTAATTGTACCTACTTTTTTTAAACACGTTTTTATTGAAAAATAAAATAATTCATATTACATCTCATTTTCTATCCCATCCCATGCATCCTCCCATTCCTCCCTCCCTCCCACTTTCACCCCAATCCCCCCTCCCTATGACTGTGACTGAGGGGGACCTCCTCCCCCTGAATATTGTGCTAAGGTATCAAGTCTCTTCTTGGTAGTCCGCTATCCTTCCTCCGAGTGCCATTGGGCCTCCCCAACAAAGGGACATGGCCAAATATGGGGCACCAGAGATCCTATGAAAGTCAGTCCCCTAATTGTACCTACTTAAACAATGTTATCCTATCTATAATGTTTCCATGCCGCACGAGCTTAGTGTTATTTTTATTTATACACTTATATGTTGACAAATAATTGCATAAGATGCTGATATATGCTATTTAAAAACAGAAAGAAACAACCAATATGCCAGTGTTTTCCTCCGGGAAAATTGGTAAGAGGTCTTTTTTTCCATACTACAAGAAGATTCAAAATCCTTCCTTTATAGCCATGCAGTTTAAGACATTAAATAGAAGTAAGGTGGAGTCTTATTTTCTTTGTGAAAATCCATATTAATACTTTAGCGTTACACCATTCTGTCAGAAAACTACTCTTTTAACATAAATATATATCCAGATATGTATTAGATAAATGAATGGTTGCTAGATATATATCCAGATATGTATTAGATAAATGAATGGTTGCTAGATATATATCCAGATATGTATTAGATAAATGAATGGTTGCTAGATAAGATAGATGATAGTTCTAAAAGTATAGATTAATTTTATAACCCAACACCTAAAAATGGCAATGTACCAATGAAGCTTTTTACTCCTTCACAGTCCTTTATTGTATGCAAATGGTGAGCCTGATAGACAAGAGAGGGAAAATAATTATGTTCATATGTTTCAAATATGTATTTACACAAATATATGTCCTTTACTGAGGTGAGATAAAAATTTAATATGGAATCTGAACTCAGTTTAAAGCCTTACCACCCAGCCACTAACCATGAGACCTTGGGCATTTCCTGATCCTCATTTGTAAAGTGAGAATAACAGTATTCACCAATTAAGACTGAAAAGTAAGTGAAATCTTGAGTGGTTCTTAAATATAGTCCTTGGTCTGAATGACTTTAATGTTACAAATTCCAGTTTTTGCATTTTACCACAGTAGATGGGTCTTTGGATGAAGCATCTGAAAATCAATGAAGTGCAGCAAATAAAGCTTTCAGGGTGCTCATCAAAATTGGGGCTGTTACTCACTCTCTTTGTACTATTCTCCATGAAACTTCTAGAAGGTTCATCCCTTACGATCCCCAAGCTACATTCATCAGTAGCATGCACTGAGCTAAAAATCAGTCAGAGATAGGCACTGAATAGGGAAATAAAATTCATGCGCTGCACCGGACCCCCACCTCTTTCTAAGTCACATGTCTCATGACCAATTCAGAAATCTGTTTTTCTTGCCCAGACAATTCCACACATGGACATCATCACTGGGATGTCCTCTAGGATTAAAATGGGTTTCTGTGGGCTGGGCCTTTGATTCGTGTCAGCAAGTATTTTGGCCCCCTCAGAGAATAAAAACTAACAGAAATTGACCACTTATTTCACAGAGAATGAAACTGAACCTAAGGGATAGGACAGAAATGGAAAAACAAACAAACAAACAAACAAAGTAAAAGGAAGAAAGAAAGGAAGGAAGGAGGAAGGAGAAAGGTGTGGTGAGCTAACTCAGCTGTAAGAGCATAACTGCTCTTCCAGGGGTCCCAGGTTCACCCAGCACCCACACAGTGCCTTGTAATGGCCTATAAGTCTCAAGTCTGTGGCACTTAGCACACAAATACAGGCAGACAAAACACTCAAAAGAAGCCTACAAAGGTATCTGTCTTGTATCTGTGTGTCTTGAGAGTGACACTATGACTCACCATTTTGACAGCTGACACAAGACATCCATTAGATCAACCTGACTGATTAGAAATAGTCACCTCCATTTTCTAATAATGACAGTAATGGTGGCAAGTGAGCAAAATCCTCAGTAGATTCATTTTATCATAAACTATTGGACGTCTGCTATCGTCTATGGCCAGTCAGAGGGATACCGATGGTGGTGCTTACTAAAGCTTAAGTCCCTGCGGGAAAGCCCCAAGAGACTTCTTTAAAAAAAAAAAAAAAAAAAAAAAAGTTCATTTGTGTGTATGTATGTATGTCCTGTGTGTGTGTGCCCACTGGAGCCGTAAAGAAAGTGCCAGATCCCCTGGAGCTGGAGTTACAGGTGGTTGCAAGCCACCTGATGTGGGTGATGGGAGTGGACCTCTGGTCCTCTGAAAGAGCAACAAGCACTGAGCCATCTCTTCAGCATCTGTTGTAAGAGACTAATGCAGTGAATTCCCTCCTCCTCCCCACACCTAAAAATTATGACGCAGAGACTGGAGTAAAGTTGCTTCAATGTGCGGTCGTTCTCATGTAAAATGGTTAGACAACAAGGTATTAAAAAATATATAAGGAAAAAAAATCATGCAATCCAACAGAAGCCTACCACAGTCCAGCCAGAGACAGAAGCATACTCAACATTTTCAGAGAAAAGGAAGGGGACTTGGGCTATGAACAGAAAACCAAACCAAACATACAAAACCTACGAAACCTAAACCTCTTTCTGTTCTATTACTTTTCATCTGCAGTAATGAGGGACGAACCTAGGGCTTTGTGCATGCTAAAAACCAACACCAAACAAACAAAAACAAACCTCTTCCACTGACCTACATCCATACCAATTTTTCTTTTTATTTTGAAACAGAATCTCACCAAGTTATCCAAACAAGCCTTGAACTTGCAACCCCCGCCCCCCTGTCTCCATCTGCCACGGAGCCAGAGATAGAAGCTTGCACCACTTGGCTCAGCTGTTTTGGGAGGTTTAAGCAAATCAATAAATCAATAAATCAATAAAATATATATAGCCAGCTAACGTTTGTTGACTATTGCCTGCTGTAGTGGGACGCTACTGCAACTCATTCATTCTTCACAGTCTTTGCTCCTGTAGTTCTGAGAGAGAGTTCTTCCTGGTAGTTCCCAAGTGCTCACAGATTCCTCTAACAGGTGCTAGGATCTGTGTTCCCTCACCACCACTGGACTAAGTAAGATCCTTTACTCAGTTTGCCCACACTGCTACCTCTTAAACTTCTAACACTCCAGGAATTCCACCACACCTTCTGACTTCCTGTAACTGAACAGGCCTCCTGCATCTCTATTTAGCTCTCTTCTCACTGTCTCAGAGTTGAGTATTTCCTGCGTCACGTCACCGGCCCTCTGAAGGCAGAGCAGGGCAGGGGACTTCCCCTTTTTGACTCCCCACAATGCCTCTCACAGAGGTTGGAAAGCGCTTAGGGTATCTGTTGGCATGGTACTAAGGAAGCAGTCTGAACATTTTCCTCCCATCTTATCTACTCGGACACAGCCACAATGGTCAGTGGCAACATGGGGGAGAAAAGTCAGGAGATGATTATTCTAGAAGTATTGAAAACAAGTTAAAACACTATAAATATCAACCAGGTAAATTGCAGACTATACCAGCTTTTTGCTCTGTTTTTTTGTTCTAATAGTGGGAACTGAGCCCAAGACCAACACTGTTCCTGGCTAGGCAAGTGTTGATCACTGAACTATATATTTCTAGCACTCTTCTTGCTTTTCATGTTGAGCTATAGAGTCTCAGCAAGTTGTTAGGCTGACCTTGAATTCACTTTGTACCTCCCAGCCCACCCCCCCAACAAGCCCTGAACTTGAAATCCTCCTGCCTCAGCCTTTGGAGTAGCTGGGTTTCCAGGTCTGCTTCACCAGGGTAGTTTGTACTATTATCGATATCAGTAAAATCTGTGAACAATTAGATGCACTAAACACTTCCAAACATCTCTCATTTAGCCTTACTTCTGTGGCAGAGTTTCTACTAACCCCAGTTTACGTATGAGGAAAGCACACACGTATTGTAGGATATTTGACCCCATTGTGATCCCTGAGACTGTGAGCTGTAAATCCTTGTTTCTTGGGGTTGAGCCCTAACACACACCTTTAATCCAAGAGCTTTCTGTACACCAGATTTAAGCAAATTAATCCTAGGTCAAGAGGCAGAGCAAGAAACCAGCTGACAGGGATTAAAGAATAGAAGGGTAGTTAAGACAGCCTGTAAAAGTAGAAGGTGCTTTGAGCTTTTAGCTCTTTAGCTCCTTGGGCTTCGGGGTTTTTTCAGCTTTGAACTAGCAAGCCTTTGGCCTTGGGATATTTTGGCCTTTTCCTCCTGGCCTGTCAGCTGAGCTAGTGAGCCTTTGGGGCCTTTTCCAGCAGGATGTGAGCTGAGTAAGAAAGTCAGCTGGGTGCTTTCTCTGCCTCTCTGATCTAGCAGGTTTTTACCGCAACATCTGGCTCCTGAGTCCTTATTGGTAAAATAGAACGTTTGGGATTTTCACTTAAAACAACACATGTGAGGAAAGTAAGACTTGGGGGAAGTTAAGAAATTTCTCTGTGGGAATGGGAAGATGACTCAGTGGTCAAGAGCACTCAATGTTCTTTCAGAGGACCAGATTCAAGTTTCAGGTCTCACTAGGACCACCTGTAACTCCAGTTTCAAGAGATCTAACATCCTCTTCTGATGTCAACAGGCACAAGGCTTGCACATGACACACACACAATGCAGGCAAAATATTCATTCCCAAAAAATAACTTTTTTTGTTTTGTTTTTTGAGACAAGGTTTCTCTGTGTAGCCCTGGCTGTCCTAGACTCTCTTTGTAGACCTGACTGGCCTCAAACTCACGAAGAGGCACCTGCCTCTGCCTCTGCCTCCTGAGTTCTAGGATTAAAGGTATGCGCCACCATGCCAGACTATAAGTAAACTTTTACAAGAACAGAAATTTCTCCAAAGTCACCTGCCAGATTCAGTTACCAAGCTATCCTAAATACCAGTGGCAGCAGAAATTTCATAAAGCCACCATAATTTCCTCAACTGCCTTTCTAATCAGCAACTAAAATAACATGAAGTGTGTTTATTACCCTTTGTTTTGGGGGATGTTGGCGGTCTTAGTAGAGAACATTGAGTTTGGTTAAAAATTACCACTTACAAATTTCAAAACACTGTTACCTTAGACACTGTCTGTCATCTTAGCAATCTGCCTTCCATTGTAGGAGTCAGAGGGGAGGAGGAACACAGCCCACAGAATCCACTAAGCAGAGCTCAGGGAAACTGAAGGGGCAGCATGGGGCCTGTATGGGGTCTCCATGGGGCTGTGCTAAGGTCCTCTGTGTAAATGTTATGGTATAGCTTGGTGTTGTTGTAGAACCCCTAACAGTAGAGGTTGAGGGGCGCACAAGTCCCTGGTGCTTTTGCCTACCCTTGCGACTCTTTTCCTCCTACTGAGCTGCCTGGTCCAGCCTTGTTATGAGGGTTTGTGCCTAGTCTTATTGTATCTTGTTATGTCGTCTTTGGTTGATATCCTGGGGAAGCCTGCTCTTTTCTGAAGGGAACGGAGGAGGAGTGGACCTGGTGGAGGAGAGGTAGTGAGGGTTGGGAGAATTAGAGGGAGGAGAAACTGCATTTGGTATGAAATGTGAGAAAAGATTATTTTTTAAAAGAAAGTCTCCCTTCCACCCCGTGAATAACCAACACATAGCTGTTAACTATCAAGCCGTCCATTACCATTCACAGATTAAACCAACCACATACAGAACTGTCCCATCCAGCAGGACCAGTAATTATTTGGTCTCAAGGGGAGCCATACCTGAGGGATGGGACGGGAAAGAAAGAGGTGAGACCAAGTAGTGTTCCTATCAAGGTCCATTTATTGAATCAAAAGCAAAAGCTTATATAGGGTGGAGGCAGGAACTAAGCAGTAGAAGGAGCCCGAGAATATCTCTAGATAGTACCATCAGGAGAACATCCTGTGGTTTATCTCGGAACAGTTTCTATCTTATCTTAGCTAACTATCTCTCAGAAAGTCCCGAGTTAACCTGCTAAACAACATCTGCAGGGGCTGAAAGGAGGAAGTTAGCTAACCTGCTAAACAACATCTGCAGGGGCTGAAAGGAGGAAGTTAGCTTACCTGCTAAACAACATCTGCAGGGGCTGAAAGGAGGAGGTTAGCTTTGGAATGGGGCATCAGTATCTTTCCATAGCCAGTAGACGCTTTTAACCTTGAATGACCCTGGGCTGGCTCTGAACACAGAACAGTTTTATATATATATATATATATATATATTTTATTGAAGTGAAGGTTTGTGCCTTTAGTTCCAGCATTTGTGTAGCTGATGTAGGAGGATCTCTGTCAGCTCAAGGCCAGCCTAGTCTATATAGAGAATTACAGGCCAGCAAGGGCTACATAGTGAGACTATGTTTTTGTGTTGGTTGGTTTGGGTTTTTGAAAAGAGGGTAGGGGCTGGGCATGGTGGGTAATTCCAGCACTCAGGAGGCAGAAGCAGCCAGATCTCTGTGAGTTCGAGCCAGCCTGGTATACAAAATGAGTCCAGGACAGCCAGGACTACAAGAGAAACGAGAGAGAGAGGGAGAGAGAAAGAGAGAGAGAGAGAGAGAGAGAGAGAGAGAGAGAGAGAGAGAGAGAAGTAGGGAGTCATCTTACCAACAAATACCTTACCTGGAAATACCAACAAGCCCATAAGCCTCTGGAGAAAAGCAGTGGTAACCAATGTAGCTCTTGACAGGTATTTGGGATAGGATGAAAATGTCTCCTCATCTGTTAAGATCTGTGCTTAAGGGGCTGGAGAGATGGCTCAGCAGTTGAGAGCAGTGACTGTTCTTCCAGAGGTCCTGAATTCAATCCCTAGCAACTACATGGTGGCTCACAACCATCTATAATGTGATCTGATGTGCATTGTACACATAATAAATAAACAAAAAAAAGGTCTGTGCTTAGGGCAAGAGATAGCTTGGTTAAGGTCCTGTGGGGCTCCTGCTGAGTCCCTGAATTCAGTTTCCACTACCCTAGTTGGGTGGTTCAAAATCACCTCTAACTCCAGCTCCAGACTACCTAAAGGCCTTTTCTGGACTCCAAGGGCACTTTCATTTCACATACGCCTATACCCACTCAGACACACATGTAACTTTTAAAGTAAAATAAAGCTTTTATGAATTCTTAAGTAAATGCCATTGGTTTAATATGGGAATAAAACTAAGAAATCTTTCTGCTGTGGACTCCATGCTTCTGCCCAGAAACACAGACCACCTGCAGGCACTTGTATGCTTTGAAGCTGTTAAGAGCACACTCCTCAAGAAGTGAAGCCGCCTAGTACCGATCTGATCATCTATCTATCACCATGGTGTGGCACTTCAGTAATTTTGCAACAAGACAGCAGAAATGGAACGCAAAGAAAAACGCGAAAGGACAGCAATATGACCCTCTCTCCCATTTTTCCAGCCTGATTTCACACAAAGTGACTCATGAAAATTGCATGCATCTGTAGGGGACTTAGCAATACTGGACTTCCAGTAACCCTGAGGTCGTATTCCATTCCATTCCACTTAGATTGACGTCTGAACAGCTGCTTATTTTCTCCCTCCAAGGCAGAGAACGCGCATAAAAGGTGTTTTAAGAAGAAATGGTTTGTATTTAAACCTCTAGAGAATTGACACGACCTTTAGGTAGGAGGGGATTTCCGCTGGTTACTTTCTGTCAGTATTCTGTTCTGAGCAACTGACGGTCCTTGTTTTCAGGCACTAACCACTTCCAGCCAATCACAGACAGACAAACACACCCGCCCGCAGACAATTTCCTGGGCCCTGCTGTGCTCTAACCGCAGAGCCAATCCAAAGGAGCCGCTGTCATCTTTCACTCAGCTGGTTGCCGCTACCGCCGCCGCCAGATTCCGAAAGCGAAGCTCGCGAAGCCTAGGAACATGGACGTGAACCTCGCCCCGCTCCGTGCCTGGGACGATTTCTTCCCGGGTTCTGATCGCTTCGCCCGACCGGACTTCAGGGACATTTCCAAATGGAACAACCGTGTAGTGAGCAATCTGCTCTATTACCAGACCAACTACCTGGTGGTGGCTGCCATGATGATTTCGGTCGTGGGGTAAGTGGGGTCTCCTGCCGGGAGCACCTGTCCGGGCCCAGGACCTAGGGAACCTCGGGAACAAGATCACGAAATGCAAGGCTAAGTCCAAGAGCGCCTGCCCTGCAGTCTCGGGAAGTGGCTAACCCAGTGGAAACTTGTTCTCAGGGCGAGGCCGCAGCTATTTGGGGTCCCCCTTTCTCTTTTTCCGCTCTAGAGGCTGAGACTTGACAGGGACCCTGGGGGCGGGGGTGGGGGAAGTGAGGAGGGGCTGCTGAGAACTTGAGACAATGAAAATTACCCCCTCCTCCGTCGTCCCCCCCACCCCGTGCTGAGGTCAGCCGCCTGTCAGATGTCTGTAGCACCGTGGGTGTTTTAAAAATAAGAAAAACGTGGTATTGTAACCTTGTCCTGGGGCTGCCTAGAGAAAGCCTGGAGTGACAGGGTGTGGACCCAGGGCCGTGTTTAAGTGGCTTCTATGCCTAATGTCTGCTAGACTGTACATGGAGCTGAGCTTGGGCTCAAGAGGGTGCGAATCTCCTGGTGGCGCATCTTCATATGTGAGGTGACATGGAAACGAGGCCCCCAGACGTTTTTTTTTTTTTTTTTCATTTAGTTTTTTTGTTCCAGAAGTTGCCAGACATGATCACTTTAACTTCGCTTCTTAGTCTGCGATCTTTTCTGTATCTCAAGGCCTTTTCAATGCCCGATAGTTAAGAAGTGCCCTGCGTTAGTTAACGTTATACTCCAGGCATTCGGGTACACACATACACACACACACACACACACACACACACACACACACACACACACCTCTGCACCTGTCTTTCTAGAAGCTGCTTCTCCCACCTTTTGCAAAATTAAGTGGTTATATTCGCCATCTTGTTCGCTATCTCTTACACGAACTTAAAGAAAAGGCTTTATAAAGGACTTTATTGTCCTAAAAGAAGTCCTTGTCGAAGGCTTCTCTTTCAGAACAAACCCAAAGAGAAAGAAAGCTGTAGAGAGAGAGAGAGAGAGAGAGAGAGAGAGAGAGAGAGAGAGAGAGAGAGAGAGAGACTGTCATTTGGAGGGCGTAGGAAGAGGTGAGCGATAAGGTGGTGTCTTAAGTTGGCCTGAGGTTAGGTGGTTTATTTACTTAGCTACCTCGGGGCGCCAGACCCCGTGCCAAGCTCTGGGCACATTAAGATGAATCAGACTTGAACTCTGGCCCAGGGACACATGGCATTTGCTGAGCCTCAAAAGGAGCAAACTCACAGCACAGAGGAGACTGGCAGGGTTCCCCATTTCCGGGCGTGGTTCGGAGTGGGTGCCAGTTCCCAAATGCAGGCTCCATGTGCGATCCTTCTGTGTGTGGCTGAAGGTATTGCCAACTCTGGAGATGGCCTGGTGTGCAGAGGACGCAGGCTGTGGTAGACTCTGACTAAGGAGCTATTAGTCAGAGCAGGAAGACCCGAGACAGCTGTCTCCAAACCTATCGCACACTGTGCTTCGTCCCAGAGAAAAACTACCCAAAGAAGCATCTTTAAAATTCAAGTCCAGTCTGGTCTACAAAATGAGTCCAAGACAGCCAAGGCTACACAGAGAGACCCTGTCTTGAAAAAACCAAACCAAACCAACCAAACAAACAAAAAAGTAACTAGCAGGGCAGAGGTTGTAAAGCCTTTTATTTCAGCACTAAGGAGGGGGAGACAGGAGGATCTCTGTGAGTTTGAGGCCAGCCTGGTCTACAGAGCAAGTTCTAGAAAAACCCTGTCCAAAACCAAACCAAACCACCACCAACAAAACACCACACACACACACACACACCACTACCACCACCACCAACAACACCACCAACAACAACAAACACAACCCACTCTTATAACAGGTTTACACGTCTTGTTTTGGTTTCATTTTCTTTTCTTCCTCTTTTGGGTATGTAGTTATGGGCCATTATCTTATCTTAAATAGAAAGGTTTACCACAGGCCAACCAAATATACAAGGGGGAAAAAAAATCCCCTCCCCTCATACCCAAAGCAGTATGTGCCCAGACTCCAGCACAAGCCCTGGCCACCTTGCAGCCTTCATAGAATCCATTTTTCATAGTCAGCTCTGTAACTAAACACAGCTCTCTCATAATGGTGTTGGGCCACTAAAGCAAGCAATCTGCAGGTCTTAACCCTTCACATATTCCCATTTCCCAGAGAAGTATCAATTGCTGTCGATGTCTTTGAAGGATAAAGAGAAAAGTAACTACTATTGTTGTTGTAGATCTGCCAAGAGCCAGCACACGAGAGGCTGAGGCAGGAGGATTGCATGAGTTCCAGACCAGCCAGGGCTACAGTGTAAGACTCGCAATAGTTGTTTTCAAAAATGTGTGTGAGTCAGGCGTGGTGGTGCACGCTTTTAGTCCCAGCACTCGGGAGGCAGAAGCAGGTGGATTGCTGTGAGTTCGAGGCCAGGCTGCTCTACAAAGTAAGTCTAGGACAGCCAAGGCTACACAGAGAAACCCTGTCTCAAAAAACCAAAACCAAAAAAAAAGTGTGTGTGTGAATTTGGGCATGTAACTTTTGTTTTATTTTGTTTCTATGCATCTCTGAACACTTTCTAGCTTTCCCCACAAATTTTTCTTTTCTTTTTAAAATAATAATAATAATAATAATAACAACAACAACAACAACAACATTTATTTCATGCTCTCTGTGCTAAGTACGTGTGCTAAGTATTTTCCTGCCCTGTGTCATAAAGCTCCATAAGTAGGCTTATCATTATTCTCATTATTAAACCTGACTCTTGGAGAAGTTGAATGACATGCTCAGCACCACACTCCTGGGCTTATCCCCTTAACTACTTGTGGTAACCTCCTGGGAGTCAGGAGGGTAGAATGATAGTGCCTGAGAGGCGGAAGAAATCCAATACCTTTGGGATCAGGGAGCAAGGCTGATTCAGAACCGTTCTCTTTGGGTGCTGCCGTGGATGGGTGGGTCTAGGCGCTGCTGGGAGCTACTCATCTGGGTCCTCTGCTAGTGGCCCTGGTGATAAGTTTCTCATGAGGAAATGTGCAAATAAGTCACGTTACCTACGGTAAAGAATGTGCAGTGATTCCACCTCTGTAGCCAGGAGCTCCCTTAGGGACATTCAATGTCCGGTCCTCTAGTGTTTCGGATTGGCTTGGCTGAGGACGAATGGGGTTGTTTTTCAGACCTCAGCATGAGGGATGGAAGACTCTGGAGGGCGCTGTAGCTCCCGAAGCACTAGGAAGCACAAGGCCAAGGTGGAGATTGAGAGGGGTTAGGATAGAGACAGGCGTCCATATTGGGTCATGACTGGGAAGGGCTGAGGGGTCAGAAGTTAGGTCTTCAAGCAAGGCATGGCTGTGCGCATTTGTTATCCCAACAGTAGGGAGGAGGAGACAGACGGATGACAAGCTTGAGGCCAGCTTGGGTTAAATAGCTTTAATAGTTCTGTGTTATGTGACAAGGCTTCGTCTCAAAAAAAGGAAGGAAGTTTGGCCTCTATCCTAAAACCGTGGTTTTACTCAGTACATGGCTTCCAAGTAGTAGGTACATTGTGCATTTCAGATTCTGTGAGCTCCTAGCTCTTGCTGTTCCCCTCCTCCTCCTCCTCTTCCTCCTCCTCCTCTTCCCATCCTCCTCCTCGTTGTCTCATCTCCCGTCTTCTTCTTTCTCCTTTTCTTTCTCTCTTCCTCCTCTTCCTCCTCTTCCTCCTTTCTCCTTTCCCTGCCCTTCTCTCACTTTCTCTACTTCTCTCTCCGTTTTGGTGTGTGTGTGTGTGTGTGTGTGTGTGTGTGTGTGTGTGTGTGTGTGTGTGTGTGAGACAGCGACTCACTGTGTACCTTTTGGCTGGCTTGGAACTCAATATCCTCCAGCTCCACTCTCCTAAGTGCTATGATTACAGTTGTGTATCATTCAGCCTTGTAGCCCTTCTTACAGACTTTTTATTTTCGTTGTCTCTGAGTAGTATAAGTTAATAGTTATGAGTCAGATGAAGTGAGTTGGAATTCCAACTGTCACTCACCAGCTGCAGGACCACACTGCCTCATCGTTATCATCTATACAATGATACAATGTTACTTCTTTCTTCCTTTCTTTCTTTTTTGTTCGTTTGTGTTTTGTTTTGTTTTGTTTGAGACAGGGTTTCTTTGTGTAGTCTTGGCTGTCCTGGACTCCCTTTGTAGACCAAGTTGGCCTCAAACTCACAGCGATCCACCTGCCTCTGCTGGGATTAAAGGCGTGCGCCACACCCTGCCTTACTTATTTCTTATCATTGTTAGTGTTACCAACTTCACAGCTCAGAAACACAGAAACTTTAGGCCAGTTGACTTCCACTACCAAACTCCAGCCTGGATCTGTTTTCCCACTTCTGCAAGACTGAGCTTTGGTTTCACCTCATGAGAAAAACACTATCCCAATCAATGCCTCTCGTTGCCAGTGTTAGCTGGACCCCACATCTGCACTTGTGTAGCTTTCCTGTTACCCAAAAGTCTTTTGTATGTGCATATACACAAGAAAAGAAATATGCCTAGGATGAGAGGCCAGAAACTATCTTCCTATCTATGACAGGAGCCAGCAATGCATTAAGACATTATGTTTACATTACACACATCAAGAGAAGTTGTGTCATCGGTGTTCCCTTGATGTGAAGAGACACCATGACCATGGCAACTTTAAAAAAGAAAGCAGTTAATTGTGGTTTTCCTTACAGTTTCAGAGTTTTAGTCCGTGATCCTCATGGTGGGGAAAGTGGTGGCATACAGGGTGCTGCAGCCATAGCTGAGAGCTGCATCCTGATCCACACACAGGCCAACACGGGGGTGGGGGTGGAGGGATGGGGGGGGGAGTGGGGGTGGCAGGTTGGGGGGCGGAGACAGGCAGACAGAGACTGGCCTGGGCTTTTGACCCCTCAGTGCCCCCCCCCCTGCAGTGACATTTCCTCTGACACTTCTCAATCCTCCTAATCCTTTCAAAGATTTTCATTCCCTGGTAACTGAGCATTCAAATATATGAGCCTATGGGGGCCCCTCTTTAAACCACCACAGAAGTCTTTCCTGGTTTTCTTTTTTCCCCCAAAGTGAAAAAATACAGGCAACAATCAGTTACACTTGAAACCTTAGTACCAAGCCTGTGGCACAGTCTAGCTGAGGGGTGAGGATTTCTGTGTGCTTGCTGGAAAGCCTATTAGATCTTAACTGGAAAATACCTATTCCTACACTGAGCCAAGGAGTATGACAGCTCGGACCTGGGTGTTTGTTGGAAATGAAGCCTCTCTGGCTCCTTTCAGACCTTTTGGCTCCATATTTTAACAAGGGTCTCAGAGGATTCATCCTCACATTAAAATGCTGTCTATTCTGACTCAGAAGAAAGAAACACTGACAGAACTTAAATGAAGACACCATATGCCAGAGCCACCTTTAGAGGGGTCTGATAGGTTTGGTTTTGGGTTTTGTTTTGCTAGATTTAGGAATCGGCTGATTCTCCCTTCTCTGACTCCAAGTGCCGGTGAGGTGACATGTATACCCCAAGTCTGAAAGAAAGCTAGTAATCCTGCTGAGCACCCACACTTTTGGAAACATGAAGACTTGAGGTCACACAGCTAATAGGAACCTAACCTGCTAATAGTAGCTGGGCTGGTTGCTAGCAGGTGAAATAGCCTTCTAATCAAACTATATGGGAAATTTGCTAAAGTTCCTGCATCATCAGATTTAGCTGAATGTTTGAGAATTACATCATTTTACGGCTCTGCTCACTTACCTCATTCCTTCCTGACATCAGAGCTCATGGTTTCTGTTTTGTGGTGTGACCTCAGAGTCACTAACTACATGCAGTATTTGCAACTTGTAAATGCTTCTCCTTGCTCACAAGGCACACACATACACACACACACACACACACACACACACACACACACACACACACACACACACACTCCCACCTCCCACTCTACACAGAACAGTGTGTCACTGCTGGGTGAATGAGCCCAGGTTTTCTTGGCAGGAGTCACTCTGTGTCCTGATGGTTTGCCCTGTGGAAGTGTTAAAGGGGGGGAGGGGGCTAAATCAATAGCTTCTGCTTTATGCCTCTGGTTCATCAAGATGGTAAGAAATTTCTAGAAGGCTAGTAATTATCGATTTGAAACAAAAAGGTATTAGGGTAATTCTTTTCAAAAGAAGTATGATTTTGTACATGCCAAAGGCATATGGCTGTCAGTGCCTGATATTAAGAATGCTCACACTGTACTTTTAAATCCAAAAGGAGAAAGAACGGGTTGCCAGTTGGTGAGGGACAGTCGGGTGCCCTGCATGGAGATATATTTAAACATTTGTGGGAAGAAAAGGCTTGACATCTGTGTCCTCCCCTAATGGCCTTTAAATAGCCCTTGAGGTGCCTTTTTTTTCTTTTTTAAGTTCTTGCTATTTTGTAGCTACTGTACTTTGATCAGGTAAACCAGATCATCTTAGTTTGGGAGTGTTTGTTTGTTTGTTTTAATACAGTGAAAGGTAGACCATAAGACAAAAGATTGTTGGAATTATTTTCAAAGACGCTCAGTTGCCATTCATAGACAGTCAGTGACCCCTCTCCAAGCCCATCCCTGTTTTACCCAGTGCCTGTACACTGGCCTTGTTTATGTTTGTAAGTTTATGCTGGCAAGTTTATTTGCATATGAATTTGCTTATGGTTTTTTAAATCTATTTTTATACGCCTAGTATAATTAATAATAATATTGATGTGAAATCTAAACTACTAGCAATTATTTTCATAATAATTTGCAAATAGAATAAACTGTGTGGTCTGTTTACGCTTTAAGATTAGTTGGGGTCAGCAGTTTTACAATGGGTTCCAAATTGTGTTAGTTCGTTCACTCACTCAGCAGAGTGGGAAGCATTTGCCAGTGCTCAGGAGGCAGAGGCAGGTGGATCTCCATGAGTTCGAGGCCAGCCTGATCTACAGAGCGAGTTCCAGGACAGCCAAGGCTACACAGAGCAACCATGTCTGGACACATAAAACAAAAAAGAAATACACAACTACCTAGCTACAAGTCTTTCCCAACTGGCTTACCTGGTCTTTCCCAAATAATTCCACTTAGAAAATTCCCTGGCAATGGGAGTGGGGGCGGGGAGGGGGGGAAACACTGTTGTGTGGCTAGGGGAAAGGCTTCCATTTTGATAATACTCACTCACAGCTCACATCACTTCTTGTTTGAACAAATATAAAACTGGATGCCTCGCCGGAGAGCTGAGGAACCAGTGAGAAATACCACATCCTTTCCTGCCTGGTTGTCCCAGATTTCATCCCCACCTGCACCACTGTGCTTCCTTGTATGTACTTTATCCAGGGAAGACACGGTGCTAGGGGATGCCTTCTTCCGATGTGCCCTGAGCTGCTTCTGACTGCAGACCTTTAAGAGATCTGTCAATGGGGGCTGGAGAGATGGCTCAGAGTTTAAGAGCACTGTCTGCTCTTCCAGGGATCCTGAGTTCAATTCCCAGCCACCACATGGTGGCTCACAACCATCTACAATGAGATCTGGTGCCCTCTTCTGGCATGCAGGCACACATGCAGGAAGAACACTGTATAAAGAATAAATAAATAAATCTTTAAAAAAAAAAAAAGTTGGAGTTGTGAGCCAGCTTAAGGCTACAGAACGCTGAACAATGTTGGGACTGTATCACTTTATGTTATGTTGTATTGTATTATTTTCCTACTGGACAGGTGTATTTTATCTTTCATCAGTCTTCTTTAGAAGGCTTACCCTTGATGTAGCCTCTATTCAAATAATGCTCTCGAAGCTCCTGAGGAGAGATAAAACCTGCAGTTTGGCTCCTACTCAACAGCCATTTACTGTAAACAGATAGGATTTCAGGTGCTTGCCAGGAATAGCCTCATGCCTGGACCTTCCCTTCCATAAGTATTCAGCGGCAGGCAGAAAGGCCATTTAATGTAGGAAATGTCATTTTGGTTGCTACTTCTGCTAACCAGATTAATAGTCTGCCGATGTGTGAGGTAAACAAGACACTCTTATGGGAAGGGAACTTAGTGTTACCCATTTCATTGGCATGTGTCCAATCCAACGTCTCTCCCTCGCCATGTGACAATAATTCAACAATTCTTACATTTTCCTTAGCTAACAATACACTACTAAAAGCATCCAAGAGGACCAGTTTGCCAATAACCAAGTGTCTTCTATCACTGCCAAAAAGTCTCTACTGTGAGAAGGGGTATGAGCCTAGGCAATGATGATTGTATGAGCATCATCCTGCCATTGTCTCCAACACTGTAGGGGATGAATGCCCTCCGTCATAACTACTTTAAAAGGATTTGCTACAGTTAATTAGAGTTCTGTCATCACTTGACACTGCAGGGAGAATTCGTTATTATTACTAACTCAGGTCCAGCTGATTGTCTGTTAAAAAGTAAACTTACCAGGGCTAGGTGCGGGATGGTGAGGTGGTTGCTGTGGGAACCTGAGGATCTGAGTTTGGACTCCGAGCATCCACATAAAGAAGCATCCTGGGGAGGCTGAGATGGGAGGACCCCTGGGGCTTTCCGGCTGGCCAGTCTGGCCAAACTGGTCATCAATAAGATACCATGTCTCAAAAACTAAGATAGAGAGCAAAGGAGGAAGACACTTGATGTCAACCTTTGACTCCCCCCATGTACACATACATGTGTACACAAGTATGCATGCCATAATAATAATATATAATAATAAATACATTAGTAGGCAAGCAGCTTAGCAAATGCCAAACAAAACAGAAGAGGCTAGCAAAGTATTTATTTTTTCATATTTATTTATTTATTATGTATATAGACAGAGTTCTGCCTGCATGTATGCTCATGCATCAGAAAAGGGCACCAGATCTCATTATTGATGGTTGTGAGCCTCCATGTGGTTGCTGGGACTTGAACTCAGGACCTCTGGAAGAACAGCCAGTGCTCTTAACCTCTTAACCTCTGAGCTATCTCTCCAGTCCCAGCAAAGTCTTTCTTGCTAGGAGTACCTTAAGATGCCAACTGCATGAACTGCTAGGGGGAGAGTGCTTAGTTTGATGGTGCAAAGTCTACAGGGTGCAGGGAATTCAGTGGGCCTTGCTAATTCAACCACCTAAAGAATTACCAAGGTCATGTTACTTTGACCTTATATGACAAAAGAGAATGGCTCCTATCTAAGCTAAACTTTCCTTTGCCCTGTCTAAACTTTCTGAAGTCTCCTTTACCCTGATGATTTTTAGGTCCATGAGATGATGGTCACATATACTGAAGACCTAATTTGTGTCTAAAGGCCCTAGTTCAGGAGCTGAAAATATACTTTACAGTCAGCTATAGTTCTTGCAGGCTGGCAGGACTGCTCAGTGGCAATGGCACTTGCAGACACACCTAATAGCCTACATTTGGTAACTGGGTGGAAGGAAAGAACTGACTCCTGAAAGCTGTCCTCTGACCTCCACGTTAGCACCATGCTGAGTGGACACACTAAATAAACATAACTTTTTTTTTTTTTTTCGAGACAGGGTTTCTCTGTGTAGCCTTGACTGTCTTGGACTCATTTTTGTAGACCAGGCTGGCCTTGAACTCACAGCGATCCACTTGCCTCTGCCTCCCAAGTGCTGGGATTACAGGAATAAAAGTAACTTTTTAAAATTAAGGGGAAAAAAAGATAAAAATAGTTCTTTCCAGGACAGATGCCATATTGGGCAACCAAAACAACCACTAAACATTTAGGGTGATCATGGGAAGCAGAAAGGGCCCTCAAAGGGTACATCAGCAATGCACTAATCTCCCTCCTTTGTCCCTGTTGTACTAGAGCCTGTGCTGGTCACACAGCCTGCAAAGGTGCCTTCCAGAAAGCCCACTGCCTTTCTTCCCCCTCGACTCTCATCATGTAGGAGGGTGGATTCCCTGCCTCCCCCCAGTGGTGCTTTTCTTAGTTGTCTCTTTAACAAGCTCTGTGAAGAAACAAAGGCTGGAGCTATTTCACTGCCCTATTTAGTATACAACGGGAATAACAGTGGCTTGTCTATGTTAAGTCTCATGCTCCTTAATTGACAGCCACAGAAATGTGCTGAGCTTAGTGAAATGGTATGAAAATGCTCCTATTTCTGTCTGTCTGTCTGTCTGTCTGTCTCTCTCTCTCTCTTTCTGTCTCTCTCTCTCTCTGTATCTCTCTCTCTCTCTCTTTGTCTCTCTCTTTCTTTTCCCTTTGACTGACACAGTTATCAGATGTACCATGCTAAGTGCTGGGGCCAAAAATATGACATCTCTGTTCCTTATAGAGCTTTCTGTCTAGGAGGGACTAGGGATGTGCTCGGTACTCACCCACACGAATGTAAGAATGTAATGCTGCCATGGTGGTAAGCACTGCGGGAGAGAGAGGCATATGGTACTATGTGCTGTTCAGAGAGGCTGAGAAAAGGCTGCTGAACTGAGCTGTGGAGAAGCTTAGTGTGAACCAGGCGGAGAAAACAGCTCCTGCACAGGCCCGCAGCTGCCCAGGAAGCAGGGTGAGCGTAGAAACCTCCTAAAGCCTGGGCCTAAGTGTAGAATCAAGACCTGGCATGAGGAAGCTGGCAGGGAGGGCTGCTGTATGCCAGGTAGCAAAGATGCCCCTTAGTAGCTGAAGCCTAAGCCAAATACTCACGCTGCAGCCAAGCTTCCTGACCCAGGTACTCACTTCAAGTGCAACTGTGTGTGGTAGTCTAGGCAGGCCTTGTAGAATGTGTAGAGTGCTGTTTTTATAAGGGCTGTGAGAGGCAAGGAAGTGGACGGGGGCCTGTTCATAATTGCAGTGAGCCCCCGGCTGTGTAAAGACCACAGGAAAACCTCACCTTCTCAGAGAAGGTCCCCGTGAGTAAACAGACCCTCTGCTTCTCCTTCCAGAGTTGGGCCCCTCTGGAACCACACTTCAAAAACAGCTTCTGGGTTAGAGTCAGTGTGAGGCTGTTTCTGCTTAGGAAACACTTCTCTGCCTTTTGGGTTCTGCTTGGGTGACAGAATTTACCAAATATTCCTTGCACAGTTTTAATTTTGGTTTTTTTTTTTTGGGGGGGTGTTGGTTTTCTGAGACAAGGTTTCTCTGTGTAGCCTTAGCTGTCCTGGACTCCCATTGTAGACCAGGCTGGCCTCGAACTCACAGGGATCCACCTACCTCTGCCTCCCGAGTGCTGGGATTAAAGGTGTGTGCCACCACCGCCCAGAGATCCTTGCACCATTTTGAACCATCTGCTTTAGTTAATTGCACTGGCAGCTCTGCAGTTGGTGGCCTTGGACACTGTTTACTGACTGTATTCCTCAGCTCTCTACTTTGTGATTTGAAGGGTTCTTCAAGATCCTCCTAGCTCTAGACTGCTGAGATTGGGTGGGAACTTTTCCTCCCTCAACAGTTTCTATTGAACCTGTAGATCTGGCCAGCAGAATCCTGAGGACAAGTGTGGGGTGCATCTCGCCACACCATCCTTCAGACTACCCCCACCCCCTCTCTCTCCCTTCCCACTCCACATACACACACTAGGCAAGTGCTCTACCACTGAGCTGCCCCTCAGCCTCCACCTCCTTCCCTCAGAGAGAGAGAGAGAACCTTGCAGAGGGATTCCCTTGGTGGAAGAACAGGCAGCTTGGAATGAAGGGGTTAAGTCTCTGCCTGCACCAAGGTGCTTAACCACAGAATGGTTAGTGGTGAGCTCCACCCCCACCATGTTTCCTCCCTCATGACTATGCTTTTTCACTTTTTTGGACCTCAGTTTTGTCTCCTACTGCCTAGTGGGACTGTATTCATTCACTCTTTAGGATGGCTTCAGAAATCCACAGTGGTGTTCTGAATGTTTTTACAACCAAGAACAACTCCACTACAGGAAAAGATCTATTAATTAGGAGAATAGGGTAATTTATATAAATATGCTTCCCTCAAAATTGAATGCATGCTTAACATTTTTAACTTGCATAATTAGGCTGTGTTCTACAAAGAACAGAATCTCAAATGCTCTGCCTGTTCTCCTTCACTCTTCCACTGTCTTCTACTCAGTACTTTTCTCTCTCTTCCTCCCTGTTTCTTATTATTCATGGAAAACCAACAAATAAACCTGCACCCAGCAGAGCCTCCCGAAAGAGTGTCTTGTTTACAGAAACCACTGTTCAAAGAGTTCGCGGATTTGTTCTTGATTGGTGTGACTAACAGCCCCAAACTTTGGGATCTCTGACAATAACTGCTTCCCAGATTCTTGCCCGTATTGGAAAATGTTTGTCTTGTGTCTCGTGTGTGTGTGTGTGTGTGTGTGTGTGTGTGTGTGTGTGTGTGTGTGTGTGTGTGTTTCGTGTGTGCCTGTGTGTTATTTTGTTACAAACATAAGTGGCTACCTACCAAAGCTTCTTCAGAGTGCTCATGTTACTGATTTTCAGAATGGAATTGCAAGTACTTTGAATATGGGAGAAAAATCATTTCTCCTTCCTGTTCTTTTTTCGCCCTCAGCTCGAAGCTTGACTGCTTTCTAATTATAGTTTGTGGCTGGCCATGTTGCAAGCTAAAACCAGTTCTATAGAAGCCTTTGCTTCTTTCCCCTTGAGCCTGAGCTACAGGAACAGGTGAACAGCAAATGTGGAATTGCTTGAGTCAGCCTGGATTTTCCATTGTTCTTCATCCCTTGCTTTATTTAGACACTCAGATCTCTGCTTCACTTGTCCAAAGTTAAAACAGAACAACAGACTTTTATTATATGCCTTACAAATTATAATTTTAATGCATATTCTAGACTTTGGTACTTTGTTGCAGACTACCAGTTCCTGTTTGTAATTTAGTTTGCAAGACTTTTCACTTTTCAGCTTCAGCCTTCCATCCCCCACCGGCCTCCACTATTCACCTTTGTTTTGAGACAGTCTCTTACCGAGACCCAGGGCTTGCCAAATAGGGTAGGCCAGCTGTTCATTGGGCCCCAGGGGTCCATCTATGTCTACTTCCCCAGTGATGGGATGACAAGTGCACATCTCCACACTGGCTTTTTCTGAGGGTGCTGGGGACCAAGCTTATTTCCTCTTGCTTGTGTAGCAAGCACGCTGCTCCCTGGCCCTTCTTTCTACTTCTTTCTGTTAATTTTGATCTATTCTTTTCTTTATGGCCCAGAAACATTGAGGTATTTCCCAGCTTAAAAGAATGGCTTTGTGAGAGGATATGTTTGTTATTTTATTTTTTATTTTTTGGTTTTTCGAGACACACACACACACACACACGCGCGCGCACGCACACACACACACACACAGAGAGAGAGAGAGAGAGAGAGAGAGAGAGAGAGAGAGAGAGAGAGAGGAATGCAGAAGACAGAGAAAGAACCCATGATGCCCCTACCAACCATGACTACTGCAGTCTTTTGGTCTAATTTTCCCCAGCCATTCTCTCTCATTTGGTACTAGGAATGGAAATTTGTTCATCTGTGAACGTTCCCAGGCCTCTGACGCAAGCCTGTCTAAGATTTGTTCAAGAGGATGTACTGTCTGCACTGCCTGGTTCTGCCTTTCTCAGATTAAGTCTTGGAGCATGGCGTTTTGTGCTCTTAATCCCATCTCTTGGAAGGTCGAGGCAGGAGGCTCAGGAGCTTCCCCCGCTACAGAGAGCTCCAGCTAACCTGTGCTATATGAGACCCTGTCTCCAACAACAAGCAAAAATCAAAGCTGATGTTGTGTCAGGAAACAAGGTATGACGAGATGAAAATATAAAGTAAAATAATAATGAAGAACAGAGAGGCTGGGTCCCTCTGGGTGACTTGGACCCAGGAGGGAGGGCGGGCAAGCAGGCAGAACAGCCTGTGAGCTGGGTGTTGAGAGCTTGGAGGAGGTCAGATGGTCCAAGCTGGCACACTGAGTGCAGACAGCAGGAAACCAAGGTAAAGAAGGAAAAGCCTTAAGGTGGTGTATGACCCCAAATTCCAACAATGCAGTTAGAGAGATACTGAGAGCACTAAGGCTAGGCTGTGGCCTTGTGAAGCAGTTGATTTTATATTTTTGTTTTTTTCTTTTCTTCTTTTCTTCTTTCCTTCCCTTTCTTTCTTTCTTTTTTATTTCCCCCAAGACTGAGTTTCTCTGTGTAGCCTTGGCTGTCATGGAATCATATTGTAGACTGGGCTGGCCTCAAACTCATAGAAATCTGCCTGCCTCTGCCTCCTCAAGTGCTGGGATTAAAGGTATGCACTGCCACTGCCATCACCTGGCTGCATTTTCATTGTCTTATGTAGTTATTTTATTTTTGATTGGAAAATAATATGCAATGTATAAGCCAGATCTGGTAGTGCAGACCTGTAACCTCAGCTACTAGGGAAACTACGGTAGGAAGATAGAGTTTAAAGGGTAGCCTGGGCAACTTGCTGACATGCTGAGATCTCCCCAAAACCAACCAAACAAGATAAAATAAAACTGCCAGGGTGAGGATATAGCTTAACAGTAGAACCTTTGCCTACCATGCACAAGACACACACACACACACACACACACACACACACACACACACAGGCATAGGAAGATCCGGGGTTCTAGCTCAGTTGGTAAAGTGCTTGCTTGACATTCATGAAGCTGGGGTCTCTAAGCGTGAGGCTCTGTCAGATGGGAATGGGTACTAGGCGCCCTGAGGACCAGGCCCCATTGGCCTGATGTGAGTGGACCGACTTCCCAGAGGCTCTGACATCACAGGCTTGTGAGCTGCTGTTGGTGGCTTGGAGAATGGTGGTGGGTCCAGCTGCCTTTCCTCCTGTGAGTGGCCTCTGGTGCAGCCCAGCATCCTCTTGGGTTCAGTTGGGTGGCCTGGGCATCAAACTAGACAGTGGAATGTCACTATTAAATGATCTTGGTCACAGGAAAACAAAAACAAAAACAAACACTGAGAACTATATAAACTGGGTATAGTGGCCCATATCTGTGTTCCTGGACTTGGGCAGCAGAGGCGGGAGGATCAAGAGTTTAGGTCCCTCCCATCTACATATAAAGTTTGAGACTATGGTAGGCTACATGAGACATGAGACCCTGTCTGAGTGAAGGAGAGGTTGGGGGGCGGGGAAAAGAAAGGGAGGAAAAAGGAACTGTAATAGACATTTCTGTTTTAGGGTTAGGTCGTGTACATGAGATGATGAGTCTGTCTAATAGGGAGAATGTGTTATCATTGCTGCCACCCACTCAGTATATTGTTACTCTTGTGTTGTGCTACTAAATTATCAGCCAGATCTAGTCGTGCCTGTGTATATCAGCTTTTTACTCATAGCTGTATATATCTCCCAGTCTAGTAAAACACTGGTCACGTAGGTTATTCCTAACAGCTTTTCATCTAAATCTCACCAGTATGGACGTGTCTCAGTCTTGGCCATTTTATTTATAACATTTGCATTCTCAAGCTGGAAAGGTCTTGGTGTTTTCAAGGATTTTGAGTGAAAGAGGCAACTGTTACTGTCCTACCAGGGGTGGCACTGGTGGGAAGTAGAGTCTCTGAAGACAAAGAAGGAAGAACACAGCCCATTAGATTCGCGGTGGTCCATCCACAGAGGGCAACGCAGCAGACAGAGCCCATCTGCACAGTCATTCTAAGGGGGTGGCTCTTACAGTGGAAAAGGAATTGCCACACAGGCAGTCAGGCAGTGGCTCAATGTCACAGTGTCCTGGAGTAACTGCTGTTGGAGCTTATCGTGGTGAGCAACAGCCTGGCCTTGAGCAGTAATGGTCTTGCCCTGAGTCAGAAGTGGCTCAGCATGAATAAGTTGGCATCCATATTTTATAGCCAGGGCTTGTTATGTTTCACCTTCTCTGAGAAGATAGCAGTCCTGCCTGGAGGCAACAGAGGTCAGAGTTCTGCGGTGAGGCGGGTCCAGAACAGCACTCTGTTCTAGAACAGCATTCATAAGTATTATAGTATGTTTAAGCTATAGTATACTACTCTTGCCTTCATTTAATTCTTGGCTTGCTCACATTCCCCCAGCCCTGCCCCCTTATGTTTTAAAGATAGGATCTCACTATGCAGTTCTGGCTGGCTTGGAACTCACATTGTAGATCAGGCTGTCTTCGAACTCACAGAGGTCCACTTGCCTCCTCCTCCTGAATGCTGAGAGTAAAGGTGAACACTACCACATCCAGCACTTCTCTGCTTGTGTGCGCGTGTGTATGTGCGTGCGTGCGTGCGTGCGTGCGTGTGTGCGTGTGTGTGTGTGTGTGTGTGTGTGTGTGTGTACAGCTTTAGCTTTTTCAAAGCAGTTTCACATTAATTCCAGCCCCTGTGACAAGAAGGATAAAAAACTTTCTCTCTATTGAAAATAGTTGGTGTTTCAGTGGGTAGAATCAGAGCTAAAATGTAAAGGGATTTTCAGTTGGAAATGGTGGTGCACATCTGTGATTATATCGAACTTGGGAGGGTGAGGTGGGAGGATCGTGGGTGTGAGACCAGCCTGGGTGTCTTAGTTACATTTCCATAGGTGTGATAAAACACCATAATGGAGACAACTTATAAAAAGTTCTATTTTTTACTTATTTATTTATTTTTGAGACAAGGTTTTTCTGTGTCACCTTGGCTGTTCCGGACACACTTTGTAGACCAGGTTGGTCTTGAACTCACAGCAATATGCCTGCCTCTCCCTTCCAAGTGATGGCATTAAAGACATGTGGCACCACGCCTGGCTTTAAAAGAAAAAATTTTCATTGGGCTCACAGGTTAGAGTTCATGGTGGTAAAGCAAAGGCACAGCAGCAGGAATAGCTGAGAGCTCATACTTGGTTTCACAAGCAAGAAGCAAAGAGTCTTTTGAGATCTTTTGTTTTGTTTGTTTGCATTGTTGTTGTTTTTTGTTTTTCGAGACAGGGTTTCTCTGTGTAGCCTTGGCTGTCCTGGACTCACTTTGTAGACCAGGCTGGCCTCAAACTCACAGCAATCCACCTGCCTCTGCCTCCCAAGTGCTGGGAGAGTCTTTTGAGATCTTAACACCCACCCACTACTGACATACCTCCAACAAGGCCACACCTCTGCATCCTTCCCAATGAGTTCCAACAATTAGGAACCAAGTAGTCAAACACATCATCCTGTGTTTGAGGCAGGGGGCATTCTTATTCAAACCACAATATTGGGCTATATAGTGAGAATCTGTCTTCAAAAGAGGAGGGAGAGGTAGAAGACAGCTGGGTCTTTTTCCTTTACAGAATACTTGGAGTAAATTTCTTCTTCATAATGCTTTCTGCATTATCCAATTTGGGATTCTGAGTTGACAACCTTTGTCGAGGATGCTTGGGGGCCTCTGGAAAGTTCAATCGAGGACTTTTTGCATCAGAAATCATAAACACCAATGTTTCTGTAGGACAGGAAGAATAGATTATGTGAGACAGTGATTTGGATCATTTATTAGAAAAACAAAGACCAGCGAGTGGCATCTTGCTTGAGGCTTCCCTGTCAAGGAAGCAGTCATGGGTGGGGAAGACTGGGGCTCTGTAGAAGGCTTCTGTTCAGCCTCAGTGAGAAGGCATTCCAGCTGTTGCGTTCTAAAGTGGAAGGTAGGTCCAAGGTGATTGGATTCTCTTGTTCCAGGAGACACAAGTTACCTTGCATATTGTTTCTTTGTTTTGTGGGGTTTTGGGTTTTTTTTCCCCAGAAGGGTTTACATAAACACTATACAGTCCAAACAGAACTGTGACTGTAGACAGGGTCCTGCTCATAGAGACCATTGTATGATCCCTGCCCTTCATTTACCCAGATTGGATAGATGAGCTCATTCATCCATCATTTCAACTAAGCCTGAAATACTTAGTGCTAAAAAAAATTAAAACATAAAAAAAGAAAAGAACAAAACAACAGGTGTACAGTAGCGCCCAGGATGTATGAAAGTCAACACATCAAGTCTATATGAAGATGTGGTCTTCAAATAGTGGGAATCTAGTAAGGTACACTGGCAAGTCTGGTGGGCACTGGCCTGCTTGTGCTGGGATTAATGTCTTAGTTCTGCCATTTTCCTTGTTGTTGTTGATGATCGTCTTTTCTTCCCACCTCCTCTTTGTCACCTTCTGTTTTGTTTTTGGTGTTGTTGTTGTTTTGATTTTTTGTTTGTTTGTTGGAGACAGAGTCTTGCTATGTGTCTGAACTAGCCTTGAACTCATGATCCCCCTGCTTCAGCCTCCTAGGATTGTGCTGAGATTGTGTGGGCCACCACGCCTGGCTGTAAGCGTCATGTTTTCTAACCACTAAGGCTTTTTCTCTATTTAGACTCAGTCAGCCCTGTCTACTTTGTAGGCCATGGCCTTTATGGTTCTGGTGTTGATGAGGAACTTAGTAAGTGCTCAGTGGTGGTCACTCCTCCTCTTCCCTTCTCTCCCCGTGCTGTACCTGCTACTGAGCCAGTCTTTCTTTGTTTCACATCCCAGGTTTCTGAGCCCCTTCAACATGATCCTTGGAGGAATCATTGTGGTGCTGGTGTTCACGGGGTTCGTGTGGGCAGCGCACAATAAAGACATCCTCCGCCAGATGAAGAAGCAGTACCCCACAGCTTTCGTGATGGTAGTCATGCTAGCCAGCTACTTCCTCATATCCATGTTCGGGGGTGTCATGGTCTTTGTGTTCGGCATCACTTTTCCTTTGCTGTGTAAGTAAACCTGTTCTCTTTTTCTCTCTTCATTAAAATAAACGTAGGCACAGTTGGCCAATAACCACTGCCTATCAGAACCTCTGAAACTGCACAGGAAAGCCTCGTAGTTGCTTATTTCCACAGATCTGTCTGTGCACCTGCAATGTGTCAAGTTGCTCTTTTTACACAGAGATACCAATCAACAAAACAAATGCTAATCCCAGTCATGTGGCAAGAACTGGTACAGCCTGCATGGTCTGCATGGCTGCTCACAGCCATCCATAGCTCCAATTGCAGAGGATCTGATCCAGTCTTTGGTCTCTGCAGGCACCAGGCATGCATATGTATGCATACATACATACAGGAAAAATACTCATACACATAAAAAAATAGATACATCTGGAAAAAGACTGGTCCAGAGTATAAATATTAAATATTTTTATTTTGGTGAGCTAGAATTTTTTCTAAATAGCTTAATTTCTAGGACCTCAAACAGTATTAAATGAAACAAAGATCCAATTCCTGTCTTAGCAGGCAGAAATCTGGCTGAAATGTTAGTGCAGTTGATGACAAGAAAGTGTCCCTTTGCATTTGAAAATGTTTAGCTTATGCCTGTATTCTAGTAAATAAAATTGTTTGCCTATTTGAGATCTTGTCAGAATGAGCCCAGATATTTACAAATGAATCCTACACTGTGTTACACACACTGTTTTAGCCAGTAAATTCGAACCTTGGGGAAATTTCCCCAGATTTTCCTTGTTATTCTGGAAGTGAATGCTGGAATGACTCCATTTAAACACACTGCTTGTTAACTGTGGTCCCCTTTCTGCCCGAGAGCCTGTGATGGGCCAGAGTAGTGAAATACATCACAGAGTCAAGATCTCCATTTCTCTTGCCAGATTTATAGGAAACCAAAGCATCATCCATCATCCTAAGCGAGCTACACTCACCTATCTCTAAGGCAAGGACGTGAAGATAACGTGTATTTCTAAGCCATATCCCTTGGAGAGCTTGATTCTGTGGGCCAACAGTGGTACCCCAAGAGTCTGACGCTTAGAAAGTGGCTCTAAAGGTCAGAGTCAGCTAGGAACATATAATCTTTCTCTGAATTGTGCCTAGTGTAGTGTGGGAATCTGCCTATCATAGGTTCTTTTACTTATGTTTTTATTGTGTAGTACATGTGTTTATGCATATATGGACATGTGTTTCCCTATGTGTGTAAGGGTGAGCATACAGGCCCAGAGTTGGCATCAGTGTCTTCCTCCATTGTGCTCCACCTTATTAATTGAGGCAGGGTCTCTTGATGAGCCAATTGGCTACTCTATCTAGCTTGCTTGTCCTGAGGATCCCCTATTTCTTTCTTCTAAGCACTGGGGTTGCAGGCTGGCTGCCGTTCCTACCTAGCTTTTATGTTGGTCCTGGAGACCCAAACTGAGTTATTGTCCTGCCTTGATTTTTCATCCATCCACCCATATATCTATCTATCCATCCATCCATCTTGCCCAAAAAAACTGTGAAAGTAAGAGGACAACTCCTCCCAGCATGTGGTTCCTGGACATGAAATTCAGATCACTAGGCTTGGAGGCAGGCACCTTTACCCACTGAGCCATCTCGCCCACTTCCCAGCCCTATTTAACCAGCTCTTTGGGTACTTTTTGTGTTCATGGGGGAAATGACTGATATAGATCACATAGAGTGTCTTAAAATACAGATTCTCTAGCCCTATTCCGTTAAGGTCCTGGGACAAGAGGTCCGTGAAGAGGGACCATGCAATCTGTTTCATAATAAACAAGGTCAGGTCATGACACTTTAGAAAGCATGCCCCTTTGAGGCACCTTAAAGTGGGGTTTACCTGGATTCTGGAATTAAAGAAACAAAGTACAAATAAACCCAGAACGCAAAAAAAAAAAAAAAAAAAAAAAAAAAAAAAAAAAGTCTTTCTGGGAAAGCCGGGGTAAGTGGATTCATGTTCGGGACGGAATCCTGTTAGTGGACCATTAATGTTGTTTAACGTTTGCAAGGCAGGAGGGCAGGATTTTAGTGGGGAAGAAAGAATGTGGCTGATCTTCCGCACACAAAGCAATCTGTGTTTGGCTTGGTAAGCAGCTTCATATAAATTCTGAAGGTCTGATCAGCAAGGTGAGCAGACCTGACAGCTAAAGAGACAGTTTGCTCTGTGTGTGAGGCGTGAGAAGGAGCGCTATGCTGATGTGAAAAGGGGAATCATTCTTGGCCTGGGGAGATGGCTCAGTGCTTAAGAGTACAGAGGACCCCAGTTTGGTTCTCCACAACCTTACTGAGTAGCTCACAACTACCTATAACTCCAGCTCCCAGGGGACCAGATGCCTTTGGCTCCTGCAGACATCAGCACTCATGTCCATAAACCCACAGACACAGACATACATACACATAATTTTAAAAAAACAATAGAATTTTTTACATAATTGAAACCAAAAATAAATAAAGGGAATTTTTGCTTTGATACTAATTGTCTTTTCTTTCAGTGATGTTCATCCATGCGTCCCTGAGACTTCGAAACCTCAAGAACAAGCTGGAAAATAAAATGGAGGGAATAGGTTTGAAGAAAACTCCAATGGGCATTATCCTGGATGCCTTGGAACAGCAGGAAGAGAGCATCAACAAATTTGCTGACTACATCAGCAAAGCTAGGGAGTAGACACAGCTTACCCAGGAACAGGGCGCAGCAGGAACCCAGTTGCATTTTCCCCATGTTCAGGCCCATTTTCTGTCTGTGGTTTTGAAACAGAAGGTGCATGTCTTCGCACCCAGCTACCTAAGGTATCGCGCATGCACAGGCCTACCTGTTAAGATCTTCAATACGACCCAAGGAAGGCCTCAAAAACTGCAAATATCCAGACTCACTTTAATGTTACATCTGAAATTTCCAGTGTGTTTTCTCAAAGAAAATGTGGACTGGACAGCAGCAGCACTATTCTATTGTAGGGAAAAAGTCACTGTAGAACCTGGAGGCAATACTGAGGAGATGAAAAGTCAGTTAAAGGAGAGGATGTTGTGTGTCAGCCGGTTTCTAATCCTGTATGACATCCTCCCTGAAATTCCCTAAGACTATGATGTGTCCAGTATGTTAGTTTAGTGGTATTATCTTTGTTGTTTTAAAACCAGAGATGGTCTCTCACTTTGGCACCCGTTTGAGGTGCAGTAGAAACTGGATCAGCCAGTTGTTATATATTTTGTTTACGAATATGAAGGTAGTTGCTTAGGACAATGCTTCGTTAATTTTTTGTAAAAATTTTTAAAAGGGTAGTAACATGCTTTCACCAGCAGGTGCTTCTTGCAAATTAAATGTTATCCTCCTGGGGTGGGGGGTCGGGGGTGGTTACAACTCTGTAAGTTGTTATTCTTGACTTGTTAAAAAATAAATAAAAATAAACCCGAGTTCTGTTTTTATGACACATTTTTGTTACTACAATAATAAAAAGGTGTCCAAGAAAATGTTTATATTGTTTAGGTTTTGTTCAGATTTAATTGTGTGTGTGTGTGTGTGTGTGTGTGTGTGTGTGTGTGTGTGAGAGAGAGAGAGAGAGAGAGAGAGAGAGAGAGAGAGAGAGAGAGAGAGAGAGAGACAGACAGACAGACAGACAGACAGACAGACAGACAGAGACAGAGGGGAGGGTGGGGGGAGGAGAAATGCCACACGTATACAGTGCCCACAGAAGAGGGCAGTGGATCCTAGAGGTGGAGTTGCAGATGCTTGTGAGACGCCTGGGGTGGGCGCTGGGAACTAAACTGCGACCCTCTGGAAGAACAGAAAGTGGTCTTATTCTCTGAGCCACCTCTCCAGCCGCAGTTGTTTGGTTTTGAAATAGATGAGAGCATTTAGAAAGAAAGAAATTAATGTGTATTTATTATTTCTTTAGGGTTGGGATCATGTGAGCATATGTATCTCATGATAGTCACCCCTTTATTGCTCTTATAATTAGAAATTGATAATGAGAAATGGATGTTTGCCAGCTTAGTGATCTCACGTGTGAAATAGAAAACGTCTAGGTTTTCCTGACATTAAAAGATAACCAGTGTGTTCTTTCCAAAGAGCCCCTCCGTGCATTCTAAATAATCCACACCCACTGTGGCAGCTTTGATGTCTTGAGTTTTAGTCTCTCAGCCAATCTGGAGCTTTATCTTTAGTCCAGAGCTTCAGATAGGGTTTAGAATCTGTACCATCACCCAAACAGAATACAATCTATCAACAGCATCTTAGTGATGCTATATTCAATGCATGTCTATAGTAAATATCAAGAAACATGGCAATAGCATGGAAAAGAAACTTTAAAAACATAATGCTTGCTACCTTGTATTTTGAAAGCTGTTTAATAAAACCTTAATAGGTAATTATTTGAAGCTAGAGAAACAGCTGAAGTCTGACAGAATCTTTTAAACCTGCATGGTGTTTTTTGTTTGTTCTGGTTGTTTGGCTTTTTTGTTTGTTTGGTTGTTGGTTTTATGAGACAGGGTTTCTCTATGTAGCTTTGGTTGTCCTGGAATCCCTTTGTAGATCAGGCTGGCCTTGAACTCACAGAGATCCACCTGCCTCTGCTTCTGGCATGCTGGGAGTAACGGCGTGAGCCACCACGCAGGGCTCATAAACCCACTTCCATATTCTGACACAAGTGTCATGAGTTTGTCGGAAGTGAGTACTTGAAATTTTAAAAGATATTCATTTCAATTTCTAACAGGTCTGGAAAGAGGACATCTTAGTTTCTTTTTCTTATGCTCTTATAAAATACTCTAGACAAACGTAGAATTGGGTAGAAAAGAACAATTGCTAGGTACTGATTTATTGATTTATTTAGTGATTTCCTTAAAGCACTGCCTGTACCACGTATTTGTCAAGCCTGGCTTCACTTGCAACCTGAAACAGAGTGACCTGGAAAAATAGCTGAATCTGTGGGTCTTGATTCTTTTGGGGGTCAAAAGACCCCTTCACAGGGGTTTCCTAACACCATCAGAAGGCACAGACATTTACCTTATGATTCGTAACATTAGCAAAATTACAGCTATGAAGTGTCAAGAAAAATAATTTTATGGTTGGGGTCACCAAGGCATGAGGAATCATATTAAAGGGTCGCAGCATTAGGAAGGTTGAGAACCACTGCATTAGAGATTCCTTCCCAGCCCACTTTGCCTGCTCTGCATCATCTATGATTGTGTAAAAGAGAAGAGAAGGAAGGTGTTTCTTTTTTCCCTCAGGTAAAGAAAATAGAAAGCAAAACCTCCCCCACACACACAAACACACACACACACACACACACAACTAAACAGGCCAGGTGGTGGCACACATCTTTAATCCCAGCATTTGGGAGGCAGAGGCAGGCGGATCTTTATGATTTCCAGGCCAGCCTGGTCTACAGAGTGAGTCCCAGGACAGCTAAGGCTGCACAGAGAAACCTTGTCTGGAAAAACCGAAGGACCAAAAAACAAAACAAAAAAACCACCCAAAAATAAAAATGAAAGAAAGAAAGCAAGGAAGAGAAAGAGAAAAAAGAAAGAAAAACACTCATCAAAACTTGATTTCCTGGGGCTGGAGAGATGGCTCAGAGGTTAAGAGCACTGACTGCTCTTCCAAAGGTCCTGGGTTCAATTCCCAACAACCACATGATGGTTCACAGCCATCTGTAATGAGACCTAATGCCCTCCTGATGTGCAGGTGTATATGCAGGCAGAGCACTATAAATAAATAAATCTACAGCCTGTTGCTTGCATGTTTGGCTCCTAACAGACACCGGGATCTCTAGGCCCTGAGTCAGTAGGCTGGTACATCTCCGCTGATAGCTTAACAGGATTTAGGAGACTCACCTCTGAGCACGTCCTTGGGGAGCTTTCCAGAGAGGCCGAACTAAGCCTGAATGTGTCTGGTATCATTGCTGGCCTTGGGTCCTAGACTGAACATCACAGGAGGATGCCACTGCACACCACATCCATCTCTCTGTCTCCCGCTGCCTCCTTGGACCAGTGTGACCAGCTGCCACTCCTTCTCCACAATGATAAACTCCACCCTCAAACCAGGAACCAAAGAAAATGCTTCCTTCCTTAAGTTGCTTTTGGCAGAAATCTTGTCACAGCGGCAAGACCAGTGACTCGCGCAGCAAGGCAGGAGATCGCCACTGATTCTCTGAGAGCTAGCAGAGACTCTTTTATTCCAAAGCTTTGGAAGGACTGCCAGGCACTCACTTCATTCACCCTTTGCATTCTTGGAGCTTGCAACATGATTTTGTTCCTTTTAATATGATACAGAGTGAATGACAACAGAGAAGATGGGAAGAGAAAAAAATGGGAGTTGGGGCATAATCAACGGTTAACACTTCCGTCACATTTATTGATATATATATATATTTTTTTTCCCCCCCCAGAGGAAAACAATAGTAAAGTGAGTGTTTACCAAAAAAAAAAAAAAAAAAGTTAACTTCTGCTTCTAGAAGCATCACTCTACAATTTTCACCCAAGGCAGCCAAACTCTTCCAACAGGAACATGTTGCCTGTGATCACAGATATTTTGTTTCCTTCCCCTTCCTCTTTTGCCTGTGTCTTGTCACAGCCCAAGCCATCCCCAGCTGGGATGGAGCCACGTTCCTAGTTGTCACCTGCAGTGTTAGTGACACAGCCTCCAGCTGAGATCTTGCTCTTCTAGATGATTCTGTTGCCTCTTACTCCAGTTCCTTTGGCAGCTGCACCTGTGGTTTAAGCATTTGAAGACAAAAAACATGAATCCTGGAAATATAAGAGCTGGAAAGCAAAAATCATAAAATTTACATGTCTTGGTGGATACAGAAGGCATTAGAAATGTTGACTGCGGAACTCTCCAAAATCAAGTGAGAGGCAAATGGACCAAAGCCACTATTATCAGGCATTTACCACTGCCATGGCTTGTTTGAGCATCCATGAGCTTGCTCAGAAACGGATCATAGAAACAAGAGAAGCTCAAAGCCTGGAACCAGCAGTTACTAGCTGCTCAGTGGGTGCTAAACATCACTTTCCTCAGCTGTAAAATGACATTAAGAGTTTCCTGTCCACAATGTAGAAGGTCAAGTTACATAATAGGAGTGAGTGACAAATGGGGATAGTTACTTTCCAAAATAATTATTTCAGCCGGGTGCTGTGGCACACGCCTGTAGTCCCAGCACTCAGGGAGGCAGAAACAGGCAGATCTCTGTGAGTTCAAGACCAGCCTGGTATACAATGTGAGTCCAGTACAGCCAAGGTGACGCAGAAAAACCCTGTCTTGAAAAAAACCAAAAAAAAAAAAAAAAAAAACCAAAACAATATGTGTGTGTGTATATACATATACATATGTGTATATATATGTTTCACTATGCCCTACATCAGCCTTAGCAAGGAGAAGGGCTCTGAGCAGACAGTGACTCCCCTGGGGTCACACAGCTAGAACTGCTGGAAAGATGGCCAGCTGTTAAAAACAACATTTATTTTCCTGTCCCATTGTTATCTGGGAGGCTAACTGCCTCCTTCCGCTAACCTAGGCCTAGTGCTGGAAGCTTCTAACCTCAGTACAATCTAATCTAGGCCTAGAGTGTTTTCAGCCTCTGAGACTTACTGCTTAATAAGCTCACCCTTATTTGTTCTTTCTGAGCTCTGGTCTGGTTGGTTCAACTCAGCTGTTCTGGCTCAAACTCTTCTCCTAGCTATTTATTTAATCTGGATTCTCTCAGCTTGGAATTGCTTTGCTTGGCCTCGAACTAACTCAGCAATCTGCTCTAATTTTAGAGCTTCTTCTCATTTTCTGGCCTGTGCTGTCTTCATCTGAGTTCTCTCTCTCTGCAACCCATCTCTCTATTACTGTCCTGGTAAAAACTGCCTCCTCTCTCCGAAAAATTGCCTCTCAAGTAGCTTCCCTTTCCTTACTCTTCTCATGAGAGTTAGGCATATCCTATTCTGTCAAATCTTCTCTGATTTATCACCTTTTCTGTCACTCAGACATCATTTTCAAGCATGGGTGTTTCCTTCTACAAACTAACTTTACATTTATTTGAGAGTAAAGGCATGCATCACCATACCTGGATCTAAGCTTTCCTTTGCCTGCTACTTGTTCTATTTCAGGCTGGCCTTGAACTCAGATCTGTTTGCCTCTGTCTCCTCTATTAAAGGCCTGTTTGTATTCCAGCTGGATCAGGCCTAGAAGATCTTTGCATGTGATCTCTTGCCAGAACAGCTGTGTTCTGAATTAACATTCTTCTACACACAGCTGTCTGTCACTTCAGCTGCAGAAGATCTGCAACCCTCTCTTGGCCCTTCCAGGCACCCACACTCATGTGCACATACCCACACACAAGTATCTACAAATAATTAAAAATTATGTATGTTCTAGGGGCTGAGGAGATAGCTTTGTTCTTAAAGAGCTTGTGTGGCAAATAAGTTCGAGTTCCACCAGCAGGTGATGGCACCACTTGTCTCAGCACTGAAAAGAAAGACAGGGTGACCTCAGGACTCAAGGCCAGCCACCCCTGCCTGCTTTTCAAACTTATCAGGCAAGTGAGAGGCCCTGTTTCATAAAACGAGGTGAATATCACCCAAGGAAGGATGCTTGAGGTCGACCTTTGACATGAAAATGTGCTCACACACACACACACACACACACACACACACACACACACACACACACACACACAAACACACGCGTCCTTGAAGCACATTTCTAAGATAATGTTCAATAAAGTTTAGGAAAAGAACATATTTCTAAAAAAAAACCAAACAAACAAACAAAAAAGTTTAAAAAAATTGTAGGCAAACTTCACAAGGACAAAGAACTACAAAAGATTCACATCAATACAACTCTAAAATCCACATTCAGCTTCTGTTGCCTAGCAACAGCTTAAAGTCTAGTCCACTCTAAAAGGGGTTTAAGTGGTGTTCTGTCCTAGGAGGTGACGCGTCCATCATGTGTGCATTATTCATAAGATGCTGACACTTGGAGACACTTGGAGTTTGTTAACAGCTGGGCATATTTTCCTCTTCCCTGCCCACGTGCACCTGTCACTGCGATGAGCCCTTGCGGATCTGCCGTGGCTCCTCTTGCAGTCAGTTCTTTGTCCACGTTCTCTGGAGAGGAATGTTTCACAGTGCCCTGCCTTCCAGAAGAGACATTTGATATCCCCTTCAGGGCAAGGAAAATGCCCATGTGCCTCTGACCCTCTCCACCTCTGGTGTCAGACTTGAAGAGGAAGGAGGTGGCTGTGCCTGGGTAGACTTTACCCAGGAAAACACCAATAATTAGGAGCAATGGGCAAAACAAAATAAAACAAAACAAAAACAAAAACAAAAAAACACAGAATGGTTTACATAACATGTGAAGCTGCAATAAACAGCTAAAACAGTGTGATCTTCGTATATGTTTATACACACATGTGGAGGTTCTAAAACAGTATTTAAAAAAGCAAAATGTGGATCAGCAGTTAAGAGCACCTGTTGCCTGAGCAGAGGACCCAGGTTCAGTTCCCAGCACCCACTTGGTAGCTCACAGCCACCAGTCACTTCAGTTCCAGAGAATCCCATGCCCCCCTCCTATGACCTCTGCAGGCAGTACACAGTGCACACACAAACATGTAGGCAAAACATGTACAAACACATAAAATAAAAAATAAATCAATCTTTAAAAAACCATTTTAAATCAGAATGTAAGCACTGGCTCACCATAAGGACCAGACACATAATATCACGGTGCAAATAGAACCAAGCTGATAGCTCAAAGCACGGGACAAAGGGCTGAATCACTGAATAATTGTTAACTGCTTGGGAAAGAATAATAGAGCAGAAATCTTACATCATGCTTATTTTCTAAAAGTTAACCCTTTAATTCATCCATAGCAGCAAACATTTTGAGAAAACTGGGCCTATTGAAGTTGAAAACAAAAAGATGTATTAAGTAGTCATTAGCGACTACATTTCTCAGCAGAGTAAGCAGAAACCAAAAGAAAGACGGCTAGATATGATATTGTAGAAGCACACATCTACACTCTCAGGACTTCAGAAATGGAGGGAGGAGGAATAGGAGTTCAAGACCACCCTCGGCTATGTACCAACAACAGCAACAAGTTTTAATTAAAGGCTAAAATATCAAAATCATGGCAGAGGCAGGCAGATCTTTGTGAATTTGAGGCCAGCCTGGTCTACAGGATGAGCTCCAGGATAGTCAAGGATACACAGAGAAACCCTGTCTTGAAAAACAAAAAGAAAGAAAACAAATATCAAAATCAATTCCTGTTATATACATAGACACACACACACACACACACACACACACACACACACACACACACACCACTTGTGCCATGCACATGCAAGCTTTGCATGGCTAGGTATAATATTTCAGTGGTGCTAAATATTTGAATGGTTTTTTTTTTTTTTGTGGCATTTAGAACTTACAAAATAATGCCTTGCCCTATGTCTGGCTTATAGCTATCAGTTTTCAACATGTGACCCAGAGAGGATATTTCTCTCAGACTGAATTGAATTGGCTGTTTCATGTGGTCTGTGGCATTTGAGTGAAGTGCATATGTTTTCCTTTATTCTTTGTTGTTGACTCCCATTCAGGAGCCAGGCCAGGAGCATTGGTACTGGGAGAATAAGCATTAAATAAAAAATACCTGTCAAATGGTATATACTCACTTATACCTGCACACTAGCCCAAGGGGCATGTCCCATGAAAGTCTTCACTTACCAGGAAACTGGGACAGAGGGGAGGACATCCTATTGGGACTCTAGGTGAGAAAAGCATCAGAGAATGGCAAAATAGAAGGATCCAGAGGGTCCTAGAAACCTACAAGTAGAACATTATGATGGGCAGATCTGGGCCCAGGGGTCCTGCTCAAATTATGGCACCAGCCAAGGACAATATGTGTAGTAAACTTCAAACCCCTATCCAGATCTAGCCAATGGTCAGAACATTCTCCACAATTGAGTGGAGAGTGGGGTATGACTTTCACACAAACTCTGGTGCCCCATATTTGACCAAGTCCCCTGGATGGGGAGACCTGGTGGCACTCAGAGGAAGGATAGCAGGCTACCAAGAAGAGACTTGATACCCTATGAGCATATACAGGGGGAGGAAATCCCCCTCAGTCACAGTCATAGGGGAGGGGAGTAAGGGGGAAATAGGAGGGAGAGAGGAATGGGAGGATACAAGGGATGGGATAACCATTGAAATGTAATATGAATAAATTAATAAAATATTAAAAATAAGTAAATAATACAGATACAGACTGATTACTGGGATATGCTCAATTAAACACAAAAATAATATTTTTATGTCTGAGGTAGAAATAAGTGTTTTAAAATTTTCCAAGAACAAATGATTGACAGCTATGTTTTGAGCAGTTGATATTCTGATTTTAGGAGTTCTCTTTGTTAAGTTTGTATTGTTGTGATAAATATCATGATGGAAAGTGACTGCATCACTGAGAGAAGTCAGGACAGGAAGTGGGGCAGAAGCCACGGAGGAATGCTGCTTACTGGCTTGCTCTCCACAGCTTGTTCAGTCTGCTTTTTTTATACAACCCAGGACCACCTGCTCAGTGGTGACACCATCCACAGTGGATTCAGACTCCCACATCAATCTAATCATTAATCAAGAAAATGACCAGCAGGCCAATCTGGTAGGGACATTTCTCAGTTGACGTTCCCTCTTCTCTTCTCTTCTCTTTTCTTTCTTTCTTTCTTTTTCCTGTGGTTTCTCAAGGCAGGGTTTCTCTGTGTAGCCTTGGCTGTCCTGGACTTGCTTTGTAGATCAGGCTGGCCTTGAATTCACAGAGACCTGTCTGCTTCTGCCTCCCTGAGTGCTGGGATTAAAGGTGTGTGCCACCACACCTGGCCTGAGGTTCCCTCTTTTCAAATGACTCCAGCTTGTGTCAAGTTGACAAAACCCAACCAAGACAGGAATTTAAAATAAAAAACCCCACCAGGTATTAAAATTGTGCATTAATTTCTACCTTGTTGTTTCACCGTGCTCCAAATCCACAATTCCCTTCATTTCTCCTCTATAAAATGAACCTTGTTAGGTCTCATTTGACAGACCAAAGATAGTTTTTTGTGCCGGCGGTCATGCCATTGCTGCTGCTAGTATTTATGGCATTGCGCTGAGTCTCAGATGTAGCTTTGTGATGTTTCAGTTCCTCTGGTATGAGGAAGGACCTTGCAGCTGACAGTGTTTACGAAAGCTGGCCACGGATAGGGCAAGCACATACTATCTTCACCTCCAATGAGCCGTGTGCCTTGGGCTCGCTCACGTGCAGCTCTATTGCAATTTAAATAATGGCAGCAAATGGAGAGAAGGTAATGGGCAGAAGGAAGACATCTTTGTTCTGGTCTTGACTATCAACCTAATATTATTTCAAAAGACAGTCTAAAAAGTGAAACACTTTGAAAAGAGGGCTTTATAGTCTGGCTTTAAAATAGACGTTTATCCTGTGGGAAGAAGACATGGAACAGAACAGTGGGAGGGAACTGGGCATTAGTGAGGGATACCCAACAGTTGAGTGAAATGTCTTCACATTATCCTCCCAGAGCACTTTATAGGACTAAATAGACAAAGTCATGGGGAATAGCTGAGATACATGCAAAAAGATAGCCACTGTTGCCAGGCAACTGGAGGCAAGGGGGGCTGTCGAGGTGCAAAGCCATTTCAAAGCAGAGGTCAATAAGCATGGCTACTGTTCTAAAAAGATGTTCCTTCTTATCCTTTTTTATTTAAGGCATGGCACTAGGGGCTGGCTCAGAGAGTAAAGTACTGTGTGCAAGTATGAGGACCTGAGCTCAGATTCCCAGGACCCACATGAAATGCCGGGTATGGTGGTGCATTGCCTGTAGCCTCCAGTGCTGGGGGCAGGACATAAATAGGCAGATCCTGGGGGGGCGGGCAGGGTTCATTGGCCAGATAGTCTAGCCAAAATATCAAGCTCCACATTCAGTGAGATGGATCTCAAAAAATAAGACTGGGAGGTGGGAGAGGTGATTAAGAACACTGGCTGCTCTTTCAGAGGACCCTGGTTCGATTCCCCGCACCCACATCAGGTGGGTCACAACTGTCTAGAACTCCAGTTCTAGGGGATCAGGAGCTCTTTTCTGTCCTCTAAGGGCATCAGGCTTTGTGTGGTACACAGATACACATACAGGCAAAACACTTATCCATTTAAGACAAAAACAAAAACAAAAACAAAAACAAAAACAAAAAACAAAAAACAAAAAAACCAGTAAGGTGGAGAACAGTAGAGAAAGAACCTGATGTTAGTGTCTGGCCTCTGCATGGGCACGCATAGGCAAGATTACCTGCTGGTGTACACACGCGAACACACACACACACACACACACACACACACACACACACACACACACACCAAGCTTATTTCGAATGGCTAGCGTTATAGAACCGATTTCACAGGGTTTTTACTCTTACAGTTATCAGCAGGGGTTTATTTCCCTGGTTTTTGCTCTAGGAGTTAAAGCTAAAGCTGGCACATGCATAGTTACATAAAACACAAAGAACCTTGGCCCTGAAAAGCTACTTTGTAAGTTCCACGAGGCTGAGCTTTTACCCAATTTAGTACCCAGCTGGGATCCGCTGTCCTCTCCTACACAGCTGATAGGAGCAGTTCCTGCGGTACAGAGTTTGTGAAGGGGTGAAATGCGATCATCTCAATGGAGGTCACTCCTTCCAGAGTCTAGCGGGAGGTTTGCTCGGATGCTCACTTGAGCTTCCCTCCCTTTAACATGGATTTTCAAAACCCTTGCTCTTTTTGGTATATTACTTTCTGACTGTATTGCACCAAGACGGCTCTACTATTGTCCACATGTGACTTCACAGTGACAGCAAAGGACTGGCTGCACAAGGCAGAGCAGGTGCAGACAGGCTTGTGTCCTGCCCAAAGGCAGGCAGAGGACCTCTGCCTGACCTCATACGACCTTCTAGCAGTCTCCCCTGTCACCTGTCCTAGGACCAATCCAGCTTGATTCAAATCACAGATAAAAAACATCTTGGACACAGAAAAACAGAACAATGACAATACATTTCTAGAAAATGGGAATTCAAGACACATAGGTGAATAATAGCAGTTCCCCCAAGATTAAAAAGCTCTGTATAGCTGAAAACAAAGCAAAACAAAACACAGACTCGCATGCGTATTTGTTTTCCATAGCCTGAAAAAAAATGGGAATCTCTACCATAAAATAAATTGACCATGTTGTCAACACAATATCTTAACTTAATTATAGCATATATTTAATATTTATGACATATATGTCACATATTATACATATGACACATATATATATAATAAATATATACATATATATTTGTTTGTTTGTTTTTGAGACAAGGTTTCTCTGTGTACCCTTGGCTGTCCTGGACTAACTTTGTAGACCAGGCTGGCCTCGAACTCACAGCGCTCCACCTGCCTCTGCCTCCCAAGTGCTGGGATTAAAGTCATGTGCCACCACCACCTGGCTACATATATATTTTAATAACAGTCGACCACCAATCATTATGGTCTGCGGACATCAATTCTTCAACCTGTATGACTATCACTGTAATAATGACCAAAAAATCTTTCATTTCTATAACCTAAGCTCAGGGAATAAAGCCAGCTCCCTAGTCAGCTTTAGCATAGACTTTTATAGAGACTCCATGAATATTAAAACTAAGATAATAGAGAGATTTTTTTTGTTGTTGTTGTTTTTTGAGACAGGGTCTTTCTGTGTAGTCTCGGCTGTCCTGAAATCTGTTTGTAGACCAGGGTGGCCTTGAACTCACAGCTGGGCTTAAAAGCATGTGCCACCAGGCCCAGCTCAATAGAGATATTTTAAAGTCCATTGGCTCATGAAGATGGTAAACTGAGGTTTGTTATTTGTCTGTCTGTCAATAAAGCAAACAGAAATGTATTTGCAGGTAATCTACCTTCCTCTGCTCATAAAGTCCCCAGAGCTTCATTGGTTTTTTAGGTTTTTGTTTTCCTCATTTGATCCTTCAAGGAGGTTCCTAGGGTGTCTGATTCTCAGCTCTATGTGCCACGAATGGTCTGGTGTTACATACGCACATCAGGGATTCAAAATAGCGTGCTGAATAAAAATCTGACACCTCAAAACTCAGTTTTAATATCAGTGCCACCACGTGCGAGTGGCATCTGCTAGACATGCTATTAACTTCCCAAGCACCAGGCTCTCCTTCACAAAATGGGGAGAACAATTGTGCCAACCTTCTAGTATTCCGATGATCGTGTGAGTCAGTTAGCTTATCCAAGCACTCAATAGAACGGAGGTAGCTGCAAGTATTATTGTCATAGGGCATATGCCTGTCCGTAAAGGTAACTAGTAATGTAATTCTATTGGTGTTGCTTCTCTGATTATCAACATTCAAGATCCCCACTGTGTCAAACTAAGGCACGATGGGGTAACACCACTCTCAGCTAACTAGCAGGCTCGAGGTCAGCCTGAAATACACGAAAGCCTGCCTCAAAAATAAAATATAAACAAGGGGGGGCGGGACGAAAACTGGAAAATGTTTGTTATTTCTCCCTCTTGTTACTTACGGGTTTTAGGTAGGCAACGTTGCTGTGTCGGATGTCATTCAAGAGCTGGTCTCTAGGTGTGATTTCCACCAGCGGGGGTGGCCTATTTCTCGGCACTGGCTTGAGGGTTTTGATTACATCTTTGAGGTTGGTTTTCTCCGGTGCCTCTCTGGCTTCCGGCATTCGAGACTTGCGCTGAATTCTCTTGAGCTTCACCACCCTGAATGAGTCAGGCTCTGTCTTGCACTGTGGAGGTTGCGGTGGCGGGTGTTTGATTGTTTCCTTTCTTCCACCGAAGGGGACTTCCTGAGCAGGCAGGGGCCGCCCAGGTGAAGGCTGGAAGAACTCTCGCATCCTGGGATCAGGCATAGGTCCTCCCAGCCTCTCCCACATCCCAGGGGGCAGCCCCAACCCATTCTCCAGCATAGCTATCAGCTTTCTCTGCTCTTTAAGTTGCTGCTGCTGCTGTTCCTCTTGTCTTTTCTGCCTCCGTTTATCCTGGTTCCTGGTAAGCAGGTTAGTAACCACCATTCTGGGACCCGGAAGCTCGAAATGGTAGCCCATCTTCAACAGAGTGTGGTTGGCCTTCAGAAGCCTTGATATTTCCATTTCGGCGTGGTGGCCCAGCATATGCCTCTGGTTGTGAAACCTAAGTTCGGTTAGCGTCTCATTGAACTGGAGGCACCTCATGATGGCCACGATGCCCTTCCCTGTGATGAAGTTGGACTCGATATTGAGTGTGGTGATGCTCCTGTTCTCGCGCAACATATTGGCCAAGGCAAACGCTACACTCTCGTCTGCGCCGACGTTGGCTAAACTGAAGCTCTTGATGTGTTTGTTTTTCCTCATTGCGTTGACGAAGTCCAGTAACATTTCTTTAGGGATATTTTCAATGTTGTTCAGGTTGAGTTCCTTCACGTCAGGGTCGTTCTGTCTCACTCGTCTCAGGCTTCCATCTAGGTCTGTCTGGTTCCCCGAAGGCCTTGCACTGACCTTCAGAAAACTGGTATCTAGAGCTAATTTCTTAGGGTCTAATTTAGCTATTTTCTTCTCACTTTTTTCTTTGGTTTCCGGTGCATCTTTTTGTTCTTCCAGCGCTTTAGTAGTCGGCTGCTGCCAGGTGCCTGTACTGTTGTGGATTTGTTCCTCTGCTTCGTTTTTTTCTCTTTTGGCTTCTTCGTCTTCTTCATCCTCATTATCTTCATCCTCATCCTCCTCATCCTCATCCTCTTCATCCTCATCCTCTTCGTCTTCTTCTGCTTCTAGTACATTGTTGCTCCCATTTGATTCTCTTTTATTTGCAACTATTTCACTATTGAGCTTTTCTTTTAAAAACTGGGGCATGTTTTTAATGCCTTTGTCTCTTGCTTCATGCTGGTTTTGAGTGTTTTCCTAAAAGATAGGTTTACAACAGTTAGAATACATAACAGCAAAGAAATACAGAGTACAGCAGTTTCTACTGGAGTTAAAAAATATTTTAGGGGCTGGAGGGATGGCTCCAGTTAAGAGTGTTTGCTGCTCTTCCAGAGGACTTGAGTTTGTTTCACTGCACCCATGTCTGGCTGCTTACAGTTGCTTGTAACTCCAGCTCTGACGGCTTCTCCTAGCCTCCTCAGGCACTGTAGTCAAATACACTAACGAGAACCTCATGCATACAGATACAAGTGTGTGCACAGGCACATACACATTAAAAATAAAAACAAGCCAGCTGTGGTGGCACACGCCTTTAATCCCAGCTCTCGGGAGGCAGAGGCAGGCGGAGGGTTGTGAGTTCGAGGCCAGCCTGGTCTACAATGTGAGTCTAGGTCAGCCAAGGCTACACAGAAAAACTCTGTCTCAAAAACAAACAAACAAATAAATTAACTATTTAAAATAAAGACAAGTCTTTAAAAAACATTTTTAGGAGCTGGAGAGATGGCTCAGAGGTTAAGAGCACTGGCTGCTTTTCCAAAGGTCCTGAGTTCAATTCCCAGCAACCATCTATAATGAGATCTGGTACCCTCTTCTGGCATGTAAGTACACATGCAGGCAAAACACTGTATACATAATAAAGAAAAATATCTTTTAAAATATTTTTTTTAGGGCTGGGGAAATGGTTCAGTGGGTAAAGTACTTGCTGAAGAAGCATAAGTATCTGAGGACCTGAGTTCAAATCTCCAGCACCCCCATAAAGTAAGATGAAAGATGAGAGGTGGAGACAGCGTCTCTGAAGGCTCCTGGGCCAGCTAGCCTAGCATATACAGTGATGAGTAAGAGACCCTGCCTCAAACAAGGTGAATACTGAGGACTGACAGCTGAGGTTGTCCTCTTCCCCACCCCCTCTTACACACACACACACACACACACACACACACTCATACACACATACATAAAACACATACACAAAACACATTCACACATATATACATAAAATATTTTGAAAAAACTTAAATGAAGCCAGGCACGGTAGCACCCACCTTTAACTTCGTCGCTCTAGAAGCAGAGGCAGGCAGAGCTCTGGGACCTGGGCAAGCATGCTCTAAATAATGAGTCCCTGACCAGCCAGGTCTACATAAAGAGACCCTGGCTCAAAAACAAAACAAAACAAAACATTTTAAGTGAAAACACTCAAGCTAATAAACCATAAGTATAATATTATTCTATGTATGTATATGTATCCCTACCAATGTATATATGTATAAGAAAAAAACACTTCTGGAATTATTACCAAATTCCCCTTTTGTTTTTCTGAGTCAAGAAGGTAACCCTGGGACAACTGAAGGAGGGTCTGCTGGATGCTTGGTGCCTGCACTGTGTGGCTTTGGGTTTTAAGTTTGCCTTGTCTTCAGATACAGAAGACCCTGTGATGGGCAAATACAAGCGAATGAGGATGGACTTTTGTAGACACACACGTTGGGTTGTGTTTATCTCCTCCAGACACACTTATCTCTTGGGTTCTTTGGGAACTGGTTCCTAGAATACCAAAACTCAATTCATGATCCTTAAATATATATATATGTATATATATATGAATTCATATATATATGAATACACACATAAATATATATCCTACACACCCATCTCCCGACACAAGAGGAATTTTACATCATCTTTAGAACATCTAATATTTGCTACAAGTAATGTAAACATGAATACTGTTTTGTTTTTTAAAAATGAAAAGAAAAAAATCTGCATATGTTCAGTCCACATGGCCAAAAAATATATATATATATATATATTTTTTTAGTGTTTTCAGTTCGCAGTTGGTTGAATTCAAAGATGTAGTCCCTGAGGATACACAAGGCCGAAGGCATTAAAATAAAACCTAGTTAATTTTGTTTTTGGCTTCTGTATTTTTAAAAAAGTGTTGAAACATATTTGAAAACTTTAAACAGATTTTTAAATTTTTGTATCAAAATCTTTGTTTCATGTTTAGTTGAACAGGAGTATTTCTACATGACAGAGTGGTGGTAGAAAATAGCTTCCTGGGCTGGAGAGATGGCTCAGAGGTTAAGAGCACTACCTGCTCTTCCAGAGTTCCTGAATTCAACTCCCAGCAACCACATGGTGGCTCACAACCATCTATAATGTGATCCAAAGCCCTCTTCTGGAGTGCAGGTGTACATGCAAGCAGAGTGCTCATATACATTAAATAAATAAATATTTTAAATAAGAAAGAAAGAAAATAGCTTTCTGATGGGCCGTGGTGGCACCTGCCTTTGATTTCAACACTTGGGAGGCAGAGGCAGATGGATCTCTGTGAGTTCGAGGCTAGCCTGGTCTTCAGAGTGAGTTCTAGCACAGCCAGGGCTACAGAGAGAAATGCTATCTCAAAAAAAAAAAAAAAAAAAAAAAAAAAAAAAAAAAAAAAAAAAGCCAAAAATAAAAGAAGGAAGGAAAGAAGGAAGGAAGGGCTGGAGAAATGGCTCAGTGGTTAAGGGCACTGGCTGCTCTTCCAGAGGATCCAGGTTCAATTTCCAGCATCCACATGGGCAGCTCACAAGTGTCTGTAACTCCATCCAGTTCCAGGGGATCCAACTCCCTCACACAGACATACATACAGACAAAATACCAATGCACATTTAATAAGAATAAGTCATTTATAAGATTTTATTTATTTGTTTTTTTGTATGGGTGCTCTATCTGCATGTGCATCTGCATGCCAGAAGTGAGCATCAGATTCAAGTATAGATAGATGGTTGTGAGCCACCATCTGGGTTACTGGGAATTGAACTCAGGACCTCTGGAAGAACAGACAATGCTCCTATCTACTGAGCCATCTCTCCAGCCTCAAGAATAAGTCATTTTAAAGAGAAGAAAGAAGGAAGAAGGAAGAAAAAGAAGAAGGAGGAGGAAGAGGAAGAGGAAGAGGAGGAAGAGGAGACGGAGGAGGAGGAGGAGAAGAAGAAGTCTTTTTATACCCTATAGGTAACTACCCTTCCTAAAGTAAGTACTGCTCTCATAGACGTGCCCATTACATTTCTTGAGAATATGATGGTGGATGGAAATGAGAGTAATCTGATAATCCGAAGGGTTTATCCAAATCCTTGGTTTTGGTTCCTGGCTCTGAGAAAACCCCCATCATTGCTTACTAGTGTCTGAAGCAAAGTGCCTTGAAGGAAGAGCCAACCTTAAAATGGAACTGGATTAGAGTGAGATTTACAACTCTTTGCTGTGTCTGGGACATGAGCAGGCAGTCTTTCAAATCAGTGTTTATTAGTGTTTACTAGGCATTGATAACTACACTTTCTGTACATCTGTCTATCTTGCAGGTGGAATTCTGAAAGCTAGCGAGGAAGTCTGGCACGCAGCATTCTGAACAAGAGCTTAATGCTGCTGATACATTGCAGGCTGGATGGAACGGTTGACAATCCTTTACTACCCCCTAAAGCCTGCACCATCATATTCCTCATCTGTCCCAGCAGGGGGAGCCAATCATCAAGCTGTTTAATGTACACCAGGGGAAAACATAAAAACACTGGTTCTGTACTCCTCCTAAAGTTGATGTTCATGTGGAATTGTCTTTGAACCCACTGACCTGCAATTGTAAGGGGTCTGCAAATGACACGGTAAGCTCTAGCCTGACCAATCTGGAGATTTATTGCCTGGGACTCAATTCCTTTTTGATGTTCACCATTTCTTTCATCACACCGGGGTGACAGCCATGAGATGAGATTCACCTGTATCTAGCAGGTAGGCCCAAAGAAACCTTACTTGGGAACTCTGTCTTTTTTTCCCCTAAGTTATTTTTAAGTGCAACATTAAAATTTGTGCTTTAGGGTCATCAAGATGGTAAAGGTAGGTCATCAGCAGGTAAAGGCACCTGCCCCCAAGCCTGACCTACACACACACACACACACACACACACACACACACACACACACACACACACCTAATAATAAATTGTAATCTTTAATTGTTTTTTGTACATAGTGGGTTTGTCAAGCTCATGCCAGCTCTAGTTTTTAGATTAAAACGTGTCAAGAAAGGACTACCTTAAAGGCAGCTTCTTAACCATCAATTTCCAGATGTCGTCACCGATGCCATTTGTACAGTGGGCCCACATTTTCAGTCTTGGGTTTGGTTTAGTGTATATGGCTAGATTTCCCCAGCACTGGGGGATCTTTGACATATGTAAAATATTGAATACATATAAATAGGCTGGAGGAAGGGGGCGGGGTGTAGAGTTTTGAAGAGCTTCTCAAAAACAGAAGCAAAATAAATAAATAAATAAAGTCAGAACAGCTGCTTCTGGGTTATGAGTTAAATCATTAAGTATCATGGCTACAAGCCACAGAGACCTGGTGGAAGCGTTGAGGGAGAGACACTGACAAGGAGTGTCTTTCTCCTTTGCAACTATACCATTCTTCAGAACATTACAAAGTTACAGTCAGGGATAGAGGACTTAATATTTACGATTTAATTTAGATGTGGCAAAATCCAGAAACAGAACCCCACACTGTAGTCTTGAGAAATGACAGTGGCAAAACAGACCCTGGCAGCCCAGTCCCGGAGCTGTTTGTGTCCCACACAGATCCCTGGTTACCTCAGACTGCACAAAACTGACAGGAACTCGTTCGTCTTCCAGCATGCGTCTGGACGCCTTCTGTAAATACATGTAATCGACAAGAGATTTATGGTCAAAGTTTCCTGTGGGCGCCTTGTCGGTTTGATCTTTTTGGATCATCCCCACAGGAAGGTGGGGGTCAGGGGCCATGACTTCCATCTCGGACTGTAGTTCCTTCAGCTCTTCAGGGGACAAGTTGGCCAGGATTTCGTCTTCATTGAGCTCTTCGCTGAGCGTGTCTTCTTGATCTGAGTTTCTGCTGTTCTCCGACATTGTTTACTCTGTCTGTTTCTAGATTGCCAAGATGATAAGAAAAGAAAAAGAAAAAAGAATCAGTATGCAAACACCTCAATGTCTTCCAGTTAACTAATATCCCAGGTCAAGCCACCCTTGAGAGATTTCCTCTCTCAATGGTGCTTGCCGGGCAGCTGGAGTGACTACGGCTCAGCTCGCGTGGGATCTATATTAAGCAAGGTTTTCTGGGCAAGTTGTGGAACTACTACACGACTCCCTTTTCGGCAACTTGAGTCAGCTGTACAAATCCATCTGACATTTCAGTACAGCTGCTGTGTCGGACAGCGAGTAGCCCGGTCTACAGAATCTCTGCCGGAATAAAATGCATTCTTTCCTAATGCCCCCCGTGGCTGTGTCCAACTCCAGGCAGCCCAAGCCCCACATGGTCTGGATCTCCAGCTGGAGCCTGCTGCTTCTTAGGTAAACAACTCACAAAACATCCGAATGAAAATACAGCCAGCAAATGCAGTTTCTCCTGGAATTTAAAAAAAAAAAGAAAAGAAAAAAAGAAAGTCCCTTGAGGGTGGAAGGTGAGTTCCTGGCCTTCGCCTCTTCTCTCCAGCAGGCTCTGGAAGCCGTACAGCTGAGAGAACAGCTCAGGTCTTGCCGTGGTATCCACCCTGTGTAAGTGACACTGTGCAGGCCGCTCTTATCAGCTAGATCCTGTGACCTGACAGATGGGGATAACAAGCCCCTGAATTTCCAGGTAAAGGGAGGGGGGCGCTGAGCTTTTTAAACCATTTAGGTCCTTGGTAAGTGTCCCTCAAAGCTAGCTAGATAAAGATGGATCTGAAGAGAATTTTCTTTTTAACCAAACAGTTGAAGTACTGGGGACAAGAAACTGTGAAAAGAAATTTTTTTTGTAACCTGGAGGAAGAGAGAAACAATAATTTTAAGAAAATTACTAACGTACATTTATATTGGCCCAGCAACTGTCTTTTTCAAGGCGTATCCCTCAGAAGTACTCCCGCGCAGATGGAAGCCCAGGGGTATACATTTATTGACCACAGAGAGCTCTAAACAGTGCACATGACAGAATATTTTAGAGACAAAAAACTAAATGAGTGTATCTAAGTAGAAATAAAAGCCAGGAAATGTTCTGCACACCTTTAGTCTCAGTACTAGGGAGGCAGAGGCAAGCAGATCTCTGTGAGTTCAAGGTTAGCCTGGCTTACATAGCAAGTTCCTGGACAGCAAGTGCTACATAGAGAGACCCTGTCTCAAACAAAACCCTCCCCCAAATAGATAAATGTAAAAATCCCACTGATAGCTGGGCAGTGGTGGTGCCTTTAATCCTAGCATTCAGGAGGCAGAGGCAGGCAGATCTTTATGATTTCCAGGCCAGCCTCATCTACAAAGCGAGTCTAAGACACCCAAGGCTACACAGAGAAACCTTGTCTTGAAAAACCAAAAACTAAAAACCAAAAGCCAAAAGCCAAAACCAAACCAACCAACCAAACAAACAAACAAAAACCAGTGATTATTGAAAAATAAATAAGAAGCCAAATATTTCAAGTGCTTTTAGAGAGGAACATGGCATTCAAAGGGCTAGGCTGGGGGAAAGATTTCAGCACTATAAATCTTTTTTGTTTGTTTGTTGTTTTTCTAGACAGGGTTTCTCTGTGTAGCCCTTGATGTTCTGGAGAATCACTCTGTGGACCATGTTGGCTTTGAATTCAGATCTCTGCCTGTCTTTGCCTCCAGAATGCTAGGAGTAAAGGCATACACCACCATAGGCTATTTTCAAACTTGGAATTTTGCAACTCTTTACTTGGAAATATAGATATTTTTGTACAAACCTGGAGATAACGTACAGAGCTAGAGAGAAAATTAGGGAAAACTGCATTTCGCTGTTGAGAGTCAGGAATGCTTGCTCCGGCTCGTTTCAGTCATTTCTCTAGGAACAGGAACTCCATACCACTGTGTCACCTTTATAGCTTTCAGCAGTTTAGCCATGGAAGGCAGCACGCTGTTGGTGGCATCCCCAGCCCTGTGTTCTTTGGCTTATTGTTTGTTTTTGTATAGAATTTTGTTATGAAGCATTGGAACTCATATGAGGTATGGCTGGCCTTGAACTTGCAGCTATCCTCTTGCCTCTGACACCCAAGTGTCGCGACTACAGGCGTGCACCACTGCATCCAGTTGGCTCTCTGTGTTTTCTTGTTGATAAAATCAGATTACTTTTGAGGCTATTATATATTCTGGAACCACATAATTTTTAAGATCTCCCCCGTAAGGACCTTTGGTTCATAAAGCAAATAGTTCGTGTAACCGGTCCTTAATTGTGAAGTATCTAAACTCTTCATTTCTCACAAGTACAGACAGTTCTCCAATGAGCATCTTGCTAGCTACCTATTTGTAGATACCCAAGTTTATTTACTTAGGGTAAATTGGATAAATTCTTAGAAATCAAATTACAGGATCAAAGAACATGGAAAACTCAATGTGTCTCATGTGAATGCCTAAGTGATGCCTTAGTGTTATTGCAGTCTATCTCTCCCCAGCATTGGTCCATCATGTGCATATGCTACGATTCCCCTTATGTATATCACATATACACATATATATGAATGTATATGTGTACACACACACATATTCCTCCATGATCCAGAGTTCTTCATCCAGACTCAACAAATCAACGGATTAAAAAAAAAAAAAAAAACATTTGGAAAAAAATTGCATCTGACCATGTCTGTGCTTTTTTTGTCTACCCATTCTTCCCCCAAACAGCACAGTGCATCACACCTCAGGGACAGTCACAGAAATAGTTAAGGAAACACAAGAGCACAAGATATAAAATATAGACCATTAAAAATGCTTCTACTAGAAAAACCATTATATTAATAGCCATGAACGAAAGAGGCTTTAAAAATCTTGACATGCATGTGTGCGTGTGTGCGTGTGTGTGTGTGTGCGTGTGTGAGTTCAGTTTGTAGCTTGAAAGCGTCCCCTGCCACTCTCTTTCTCAAGTCCTCATAGTGATTCCTGTAGTCCTCGGGTCCTTCAGGATCTGAATTTCCGCTGCTTTCCTCCTGTGTGATTCCCATCAGTCCCTGCGGCGACACACTGTCTGTCCCAACCACAGCCAACTTGAGAACTCTGGGATATAGGGAGCTCTTTGCTGTGTCAAAGTTTGGAGCCTCCTCGGTCCCCTCCCCAGCCCTTCTGGGTGGAGCAACCTTTATTGTTTTGTTTTCATCTTTCACTGAGGTCATCTCCTTTCAAAGCCCTCACTGATATAAAAAAAACCAGGCTCGCATTTCTTTAAATCCTTGTCTAGAACTGGGCACCTGAACCACAGAATTGTCACTGCCAGTCACTGGCCAATCCTTCCCCTCCTGGCATTTTTAACCTGCAGCCCCACCACCTACATGTCCACAGACTAGCAATGAGTGGAGCCCAATGCAAAAGGTAGAATTACGTACGATATTAAGAATCTTTCTGTGACTTTCCCCCAAACTCAATTATACAGTTCACAAGTGTAAACCGTATGTGAGGTAACAGCGTAAAATCTCAATGTCCAAAAGTTGGACACACTCAACACAATACTTACTTTGTAGGGCAGTGGTGAAACGCCTAAATGACATAACCTGCAGTAACTTAATGAGCATTAGCCATTAGCTGGGCCCAATGCTAACAAATACTGTTCAAAACTGAAAACAGAATGGCCTTTTCATGTTATCCTCGTTAAAACACATACGTAACACATATACAAATATGTACGGATCCTAGGGACATATGAGAAGTGTAGATGGTCAGACAAGGCAACGCAGCCTTATTGTGGCCATTTCCTCTTTTAACTTTTTCATCCAACACTGATCCCGGTTGTGAAGATGGTAGATAAGCCACCTCTTGCCTCAAGCTCCACCCCCTGATTAAAAATGGACACAGCTTCTAGAATGGCTTCCAAGTGGTACTAAATAAATCAGTTCTGGCCTGTTTGTGGCAAGCTATTCTCTTGTGCAATAATCCTGTTCGGAGTTCCAAGGCTCTGCCCACTGCTATGAGCTGCCTGGAGATTTCATGAGTGTCATACAAATGCCTGGCTCTGCTCGAATTTCCCTGACCCATGGTGCAATCCCTCAGCGTGGGTTCTGAAACGTACGAAGCAAATGTTTGTCTAATGCCCGATGCTCAGCCTGTCTCGCCTTCACCAGATCCAGTTCAGTTACAAGGGGGAACCATCCTCACTTTATCGTAATTGTTTTATAAACCAGCTTAATTTTTTAATTATTAAATTGGGGGAGGGGGTGCTTCAACAATTAAGAGCACTTGTTGCTTTTGCCAAGGACCTGGGCTTGGCATCCAGCACCGACATGGCAGCTTACAACCATCTATAACACCAGTTCCAAGGGATTCAGTGCCCTATTCCAACCTTCTCAGGCACACTGTACATAAACATACAGGCAGGCAAAACACTCATACACATAAAATAAGAAATGAATCTAATTTTAAAAGTGAAATTGTTCCTATTTTGGTTTCATTCCAAGGACAAGTGAGAATGCTATGTCAGTCCTATAAGGCAACGAAACACAGTGGCTGCTGCAGCTCAGCACTGCCCTTGTGGTCACTGCTGTGGCTATAGTTGCTGCAGCCACTGTGTCTAGCAATACCATTGCTGCTATTATTGTAAAGTTCCTGCTGCTGTGACTACTATTGATCTTGCTGCTATTCCGCTAACCTTTATTGGGTACTTATCACTCCTAAACATGTGACAAGCATCTTTTTATATGTGTCAAATTTCCCTAGACAACATTGAAAGAATTTGAAAGAACTACAACATTTGTCAGAACTGATTAAAACAAAAACAAAAACAATGATAAAAAAAATCCCAACCCAACTCATTATTTATCATGGATTACCCTCCAGCCTGTAATCCTCCTGCCTCAGCCCTTGGAGTGCTGGGATTATAGGTATGTGTCAGAAGTCACAGCTCTTAGTCTTCTGTTACTTCCTATTATTTGTCCAGTATAAATTCATTTAATATCCAGAGTTGAAATCACACAGCACCCAAAGTGATTATTCTGTTATCGTGCGTATGAGTGTGCATATGTGGGCCCATGTGTGGAGGACAGCAGTCAATCTCTGGTGTCATTCCTCAAATGCCATCTAATTTGTTTTTTTGTTTTTTGTTTTGAGGCAGGGTTTTTAAATTGGCCTAAAACTTGCCAAGTAGGCGAGGCTGTCTGTCCAGTGAGCCTCAGGGATCTGCCTGACTCCATCCTCCCCAACAAGTGCTGGGATTATACCTGCCCATCACTGTGCCTGGTTTTGTTTGTTTGTTCCTTGCTTTTGTTTTGTTTTGTTTTGCTTTGTTCAGGATTTCTAGGGATTACATTCAGGTCATCATGCCTATATGTTAATCACTTACTAACTGAACCATCTCCTCAGCTTTGCTTTGTTATTTCACACAAGTCATTAGACACCTGTTGAGGATGTCAAGACATTGGCTTCACATATATATAAAATCCCAGCACATGGGAGGTAGAGATGGGAGGATCTATGTGAGTTTGAGGCCAGCCTGGTCTACAAAGCAAGTTCCAGGACTGTTAAGGCTACACAGAGAAACCTTGTCTCAAAACAAAAACAAAAACAAAAACATGGAAGGGGGGGGATACAGGAGTTAAGGAAATGGCTTGATGAAATTAAAACAATTCACAGTATTTAGTCCACTGAAGAATGAAATAGAATTGAGGTAGAAAAGACCTATTATTAAATATTGATTGATTGACTTATTTATTGATTTACTCCAAAGCACTGTCTGTACTGCCTCTTTGCCAAGCCTGACTTCACTTGCTACCTGGAACAGAGTGACCTGGAGAAACAGCTGGAACAAAGAACAACCTCTCAGTGATGCAGACAAACACCCAGTGTTCACGAGCAGCACCTCCATATTCTGAGAACATCAAGCTGAATGGAGAAAGTAGACAGGAAGAGCACGTGCAGTAAGAGTTTGTTTTTATGACAGTCAAGTGCAAGGTCACCTGGGGAGACTGAACCAAAAGTAGCTGCTTACAGAGGATGGGACTGGAAAGTAGGTTCTGGGGTGACCACTGTATCTCGACTGGGGTGTTGGTTACATAACCAAATGCATTTGCCAAAACTGATCTGTGGGTGTACTTAAGACTCAGATATATTTTGCTCAGTGCAAGTTATATATTAATATATCAATGAAATTTTAAATAAAATATGAAGGTTTTAAAAATCAGGCCAAGTATATACCTATGCAAGGTCTGAGCACTTCAGTTAATTGAAATGCAAGGAGAATTCAGATCACACGGGGCTGTTACTCAAGAAGCACTAGAGACATTGGAGAAAAGGCCAGAGCAACCAGAAACCTTAGAAAGTAACCAGGAAGTGTACGCAGCATCTCATGGATGTTATCAGACTTTACAACAGGCTGCCCCTTTGGTCCTTTTCCAAGGGTGTGTTTGGAAAATATAATCACTAGAAATAAGCCTGTTTGCTCTCTGCCTTTAAAACAACTTCTTTTTAAGGATAGCCATGTATATTTATTATGAATTAAAATAGAAAACGCAATATGTAGACAGGAAAAAAAACCTGAAATAACAAGCTGCCAGATGATCTCACTCAGTGTGTGCTGGGATTTCCCCCCGCCCCCCCCAGCTCCCTTTTAAAGGCTGTTTGAGGGTATTTTGTTTTGTTTGTTTGTTTTAATTGTTTCCAGTCTTTCCCATCATCCTGTTCATTTTCACTGTGAAGCAACTGTGGCTGTCTTTGTTGGGGACGATCTGACTTGTGATGACATAATAATTACCTTTGCCCCAGCCTTCCACCCCTCATCCACGATGGTGTCCCTGGAAGTCTGAGGCTTTCTCTTCCCTTCTCCTTTCTTTCTCTTTTCTCTTCTCTTTTTGCTTTCTGAGGTGGCCTCAGGATGTGGCCTTGGCTGGCCTGGGCATGGCTGCACACTATCCTGACGTCAGATTTGTAAAGATCCTCCTACCCCAGCCTCCGGAGCACTTGATTTCAGGCCTGGACTACCTAGCTTGTCAGGGTCTCTTTTTCATAACTGGATCAATTGTTACCAAAGGGGGAAATGCCTTTCATAACTGAGCATTTTTTTATGAATGGGCATGAGTTGTATGGTTTTGAGGGGAAAGTGCTTATGCAGAAATGGATTTTTGCAAAGTTACAAGGACCATTCCGTAGACTCATGTATGAAACATAAAGTTTAGTCATAGGGCAACACGCTTTAACTATGTGCCAGGTGTGTTAACGCAGATGAGTTGTTCCCTTCTGCCTCTTTAGAGAATCTCTTACTTAGCTGGTAGTTTTGTCTTTTGTCAAATAACTTTAGCAATGTCTTTTTGAGATTTGCCTTTTTACCTTGGGTGGATTCTGTCGCACTCTCGCAAACTGCAAGATGCACAAGCTGAGACATGGTGGCTGCCTCATCAACTTGTTATCTCTAGGTCAGATAAACAAAAGCTCAGAGCAGTTGAATAAGTGTATAGATAAAGGAATGAGTGAATGAATGAATGAATGAATGAATGGTACTACCTTTCCATTTATGGAAGGCCAGTCAATTGCTGGAATAATTAGTAATTTCCTATGATAACTATTCATACCCCTCTTTCCCAGGTGTGTGAGTGGGGGTTGGAAGAATTCATGAATGAGGGTGAGGGTGGTAAAAGGCAGAGTTGGGGGGTAGAAAGCAGGTAGTGTAAAACCTCATAGGACATTTATTTGAAATACAACTGGAAACCATTATAAAGGGCTTAGAAGAACTCAAAGTGACCCAGGCTTTTCAAATGCCCTCAGGCTGAGGTTGTAATTCAGTTGATAGAATGCCTGCCTGGCATGCAGGAAGCACTGAGTTTAACCCCAGCACCCTGTATTTGTTTGTAATCCTAGTACTCAGGAACTAGAAGCAGGAAGATCCAAAGTTCAAGGTCATCCCTGGCTATGCAACGAGTTCAAGGCCAGCATGGGCTATACCACACACTGTTTCTCACACACACAAACCCTAGGAAACATCTTCCAAAAAGTACAGTGTCTCAAATTTCAGTAGCGGGTATCTGGCTGTCTACTCACAAATGCTTCTCTCCAATGGGGAGAGGATGGGGCTTTGAGAATTATGGGGATACTATTGTTACAATGAGAGGTTGCAGGTTAGAAAAAAATAAGAGAAAGACAAAAGATTAAGCTGACTATTGAATAACAAAGAGTCATCTTTCAGGAAAAGCCTCTAATGTATTCAAGCAAGTCAGAGCTGGTTCTTCAAGAACGGACAACAGATGTGGGCAAAAAAAGCCGGCTCATCCAGCTAACGATAGCCAAGTCCTCCACATAGAGGGAGCACGTGACCTGCAAAGAGACATGCCCATCTATACCTGCACCAAACTCCCCTTGTGGCATTCAATCAGCAGGCACAACTCTCTCCCTCTCTTTCTTCTTGCTATTGATTTCCCTGATGGGGAGCAGATGTGAGCGTAGAGAACTAGCCTCCTTGCCTGCTGACCATATAGAATCAAGCCTTTTCTGGGTGTAAAAGGCTGGTGCCCTAATGTTGCTTTGTATGCGTGATGGGCTGAAAACCCTTGCTCAGCATCACGTTTTCTGCGCATGTGCTAAGCAGACCCTTTGTAGAAGAAAAGGTTTTATGGCCTATTGAGTGGGTGAACACATTAACACTAGCTAATAAAATGACGAAGTCATACACAGGTAAGATAATAGTGATATTAGCACCTGTAATCCCAGCACTTGGGAGGCAGAGGGCAGGTTGCGGTTTCAGAGCAGTCAGGCCTACATAGTGAGACCTCGTCTCAAAACTAAACAAAACTAAAACGCCTAATGTTTTCTCCCCAATTCAAGTTCAAGTAGACACTTTATTGTGGGGTTCAAGCCCCTTCCATTGCACTGCCAGTTTTGATAAGTGTGCAGCACTAAGGTGAGAGCACCAGTTGAATGATTTTTTTTTTAAATCACATTGTCTTCATATTTCTTCAGAGGAGCTGCCATTTTCATCTCAACTACTTGTGTATGCCAGAATGGTGGTCCATCCAGATATCTGCCTAGTTGTTGGCTGACACAAAGCAGAGGTACCCAGTGGGTAGCAGAAAAATCATTTAGTCAACATTGAAAGCCTAAGATATGTCTCACTGGGCTGGAAAGATGATGGGTCAGTGGTTAAGATCATTGGTTGATTTTTCAGAGGTCTCTGGTGTGGCTCCCAGCACCCATACAGTAGCTCACAGCCACGTATAACTCCAGTTCCAGGCAGTTTAATGCTCTCTCTCTGGCCTCAGGGGCACCAGGCATGCATGTGATGCACAGATATACAGGCAGGCAGCACACAAATACACATGAAGTAAATATTAAAAACAAAGAAAAGGAAAATGGGGTTGGTTAAAAGCCTGTCTCATAAACTATGTTCTGAGAAAGGGCTGTTGGCACACCACTGTAGTCTCAGCTCATCTGGGAGGCTGAGAGAAGAGGATTGCTTCGGTAACTTAGCAAGACTCTGTCTCAAAAAAAAAAAAAAATCTAAATCTAAACAGAATGAAAAACCTCAATTTCAAATAAAAAGGTCTTAGTTAAGACTTCTATTGCTGTCATAAAACGCCATATCCAAGACAACCAAGAAGATAAAGCATTTAATTGGGCTTATGGTTTCAGAGGGCTAGAGACCATGATGGTCGAGTGAAGGCACAGTGGCAGGAATATCTGAGAGCTCATATTTGCATCTGACAGCAGGACGCAGAGAGAGAGAGAGAGAGCACACTGGGAATGGCAGCAGTCTTTTAAAACCTCAAGCCTGCCACCAGTGACACACCTCCTTCACAAGAAGGTCATGCCTCTGAATCCTTCCAAATCAGTCCACCAGTGGGGACCAAGTATTCAAAATATGAGCCTATGGGGACCATTCTCATTCAAACCATCACAAAAATAAAACAACCCTTCCCCTTAACAAGCAAGCAAAACCCCAACTAAACTATGCCCTCCTAGGCAATCCCAACACTTCAGTTGTACTTTCCCATCTGTGAACTCATCAGAGGCCCACAAACTTAGATGCCATTGCTGAAGCCAACTGAGTAGGTGCTTAGAAGTAATGAAATGATATTCAGATGCAGGTTTGCTCATTAGTCCACTCTGTCTCAGGGTTAGGGATTCTGATTTCTTCCTGTGTCCTATAATGTCTGCCCTGACCTCCTGGCTCATACACGTTGTCTGTGCTCTGTTTTTCCCAGCTTCATTATCAGCCCTTCTAAGAAGCCTCATTGTTTCCCCTTTGGCCTGCCAACGGCCTGTGCTATGCCTAACAGAGCATGGTTTCATGTATGAAGTTGTAGGTGCAAGGAATTCTCTTGTTAACTCTGTTTCATCTGGTGTTAGTTCTGTTTCTGTGATTCTGCTATCTTCTCCCATACTGCCAACCTTGGCCAGCTGCTGGGGATTTTTGTGTGTGTTCATGTGTGCAAGATTAACTGTTGTTATCACAAGAATCTGTTGTGACTCCTAAGTGCTTCTTTCTTAGAGCCTAAATACATACAGTGATTGTAAGTAAGGGCTAGGAAGGCTATTGGAGAGAATTGCAAGTAGTTCTTTTGCACGGTAGTTCGTTCATTTGTGGTTTTTAAAATACACCCCCCCCTTTCACTGAGTAAAAAGGAGAGGTGAAATTCAAACAGATAAGTGGTAGCTATTAGTAAAATGTGCATTATTGTTATATTCTTTATGTTAAAAGACTTGCCAATATCTCAAGAACCAAGAAGCATTATACAGACAAAGACCATATTTGTTAATTCTACGTTATCAAGGGTCAGTCCATGCAAAATCAGCTACGGGGGTGCAATGAAAGATGAGGGGCTAATGTGTAAGATAGATACGGCAAAATCACTGGGTGAATATGCAGGGTCATTAAAAACACTGAGAAAGCCACAACTTGTGTGCCTGCTCCTGCACTGAAATACGGAACTGGCCTTCGCATTCCATTTCTATGGAGCAGTGTGTACACAGAGGGCATTCACCTCCGACTCGGTCAGGACATGGGTGTCATCACCTTGCGATTGTATGCAGCCACCAGCGTGTCAGTTTACACAGCAAGGCCATTGGAGATTGTGTTGCATCTTTAGAACAACCTGAACCAAAAATAACAAGTCAAAAGTTCAAACCAGCCAACCATACTGTAGCTGGATCTCGCCCTGCAAAAAGTCCACAATCAAGTCACCTTGTATGCTCTTACCGGTCTTGAGAAAACTGGGAACCGGGGTGAGAAAGTGCTGCAGGCAAGCAGAAGCGAAACGAGTTAATTTTCCTCTGGTTCTGAAGTCATAGCCGTTAAACAGGGTTAACTCAGCTTTCAGGCAGAAAAGCTTCAATTGTCTTCAGACAGAAGAACCACACAACTCCAGGTAGCTTAGGACTGGAAATGCATACATACTTATGACACCACCACTGCTATTTTAAGTCACTGTCTGATCCTGTGACAAATGTGATTCCTTAAGTACTTCACATACTCCTGGATTCTATTTTTAAATGGGAGAAAGTATCATATGCTAAGTGCTTCCAAAGAAATTTCACCCTGCTGGTTTTATTTCTAACATTTTATTTATTAAATCACTTGGTGATTGAGTTAACCGTTGATTACGGCATTGGGTTGCCAGTATTCCTGGTCTTTGCTTAGCCAAACACATGTAATACAAACTAGCATCGTTTGAGAAAAAAAAAAATACTTATAGGTATGATGTAGGTTTCTAAAATTGAAAAATAAATTATCTCTGTCTAAATGTCCATTGAAATGTGATCTGAGGGCTACAGAGAGTCCAGCCAGCAACCAGAAGGGTATCTGTGAGGGGTGTAGCTTATGCTTTAAAGACGGTAGGCAAATTATTTCGTTATTGTTTTTGCTAAACATTTCTTGAGGTTTTATCCATATGTTGTGGCATGTGTAATTTCAGTGACCATGATCTTCTGATGTCTTTCAAACTGTGTGCCCCTAAGATGATAGATATTTCCGTCTTTTTGGGGCATCAGAATAAAAGTTAAAGCCTACACTTCTTTTAAGAACTTGGATACAGGCTTATAATCTGTTCACCTACTAGTGGCTTAAATAAAAACACAAATTTTAATAGTACAAAATTAATTCTTGCCCACTAATCAAGATAAATAAATAGCAAAGCTACTCAGTTGCTACCAAGGTATCTGAACAGCCTGCCAAGGCCATACCAGGGCCTGACCCAGCTGAAAATGACAACTACTGGTGCAGCTCATGTTACGAGCCTGGAGGACAAACACCACTCTCCTTTGTCATGTGGATGGCAGACATCTCTAATCGATCCTGGAGCTCTAGCTTGAGGCACATTCTCCACAGAGCCCCATATGAACCAGCCACTATCAGTCACTTTCTGAGATAAAACCTGTATTCAGCCACAAGTGAAATATTTTATTTTTAAAAGGTGGGGGTAGGGTGGAGTGGAATTTCTCTTTTGCCATTACTGCTTGGGCTTTTAAATGGTATTCACAATTTTCCTCTTGCAAGGATTCACAGAGGGCATATGAAGGGATCAAGAACAAACAAACAAAAAAAGCAAAATAACATGCAAGTTTATTCTTCAGAATCTGTACCTTTGGGAACCTATCTGAAGGCAGAGGAAAGAGAGACCCGGAGACGGAGGAAGGAGGGAAGATGAAAGAAGCAGATGAAGAGGACAAGTCCGGCCCCCAGCAGAGCTTCCTGACTCTACCTCACCTCCTAACAAATATTAGCACACTTCTTCAGTGTGGCAGCTGATGTCATCATGTCACTCACCACCATCCCAAAGTGCCTTCAGGAGGAAGCTTATGTACTAGAAATTGTGTGTGCAGAGCTGGTGAGATGGCTCAGCAGGTTAGGACGGTCGGTGCCTGCTGACCTGGGTTTGATCCCCTGGGCCCATAGGTGGATGGAGAGAACAGACCCCTGAAGGTTGTTTCCTGACTTTGCACTTGTGTCAGGTCTCACGTGTGTGTTTATGCACACACATGCTGATAAATTTAGCTTTGAAAAATGACAAAAAGGAAAAAGATTGTGTTAGGGAGCAACAGATCATAACCCCGCCCCCACCCAGGGCTGAGGTGAGGTATGAGGGAGAAAACATGTGGTGGGGGCTGCTACACGGTTAGGCTCCTGCCTCTCTCCACACCTGAGGTGCTGGAGGTGGGGCCACAGTGTTGGCAAGGATGGGTTAGTGGGGTTGGCTTGTGGGAAATCCCGCTGTGTGGCTCAGCTACGTGGGAAGGGGTGAGCTGTGGGTTATCTTCCTCAAATTCTCATTTTCTTTCCCATTTCCTTGTAGTGTCTCTCTGGATAGAGCCCCTCTGGAGTACACTGGGCATTGGCTCTTTGATGTGACCTATAAAAGGCAGCCTCCTCTGGGGACAGGCGATGAGGACTTAATACCTGGACACAAGATAAAGCTGAAGTGGTGTAGCAAGCAGGTGGCAAATGAAAAGAAAAGGAGGAGGAAGAGAAGTGGGAAGAGGAGGAGGAGGTAGAGGAGGAGGAAGAAGTGCAAGAAGAAGAGGAGGAGGAGAAGATGACAATGACAATGACAACCATGATATCACCATTTTGGTTTTCCCACCCAAGGACAAGATAAAGCTGCTTGGTAGGAAGCTATTACTGAGAAGCCTCCTCCAGGCTACCAGAGCAGTTAAAGTCAGAGCTTGGACTCTGCCACCTGCTGCACATAGGCCAATTAAGCCAACAGGTAAGAGTGAAAAGCAGGGAAAGAACAGGTACTCAATGTGGCCACAATGGGAAGACGACGAAGAAGGTTCAGTGGACCCCCTCAAGTCTGTGCTCGGTATCCCTGAAGGGAGATTTAGGTTTAAAGTAAAGGCAAGAAGTGTGCATAACCAAGCAGCCTTGGTCAAGATAAGGTCCCGGTGCTGTCATTGTCTGCCCTCCACTTTCTCCCAGAAGGTGCTGTGAGAATATGTCAGAGCTGGGTGAAAGCTCTTTCTGAGAGATGAGCTCCTTTCTCGCTGCCCTTTTCTTCCTCTAATCTGTGAAAATTCCTATTTCTTGGGGTCCTCTGTGTTTATAGTCTGATAGCCAAAGGGAGGGCACAAGTTGCTTTCTGGAATGGACACTTCCATTTCTTCCAAGACAGTAGCACTAGGTCTTCACACAGGCAGAAAAGATGGCTTCTTCAATTCAGGGTGCCACCCTCACTTGCCAGCAGGAAGAGAGCAATATCCAAGTTCTATCTGGTCTGTTGCTGCTTAATCAGGAAGACATCCATACTCCCAGGACGCCTTTGTTTATATCATTCAGACTGTGTCATAGCCCTGCTTCAGAGGCAAACGGGGCCTGTGGATGAAGGGGTGTTAGCTGAGCTGGGGGTCAGTTAAGAAACTTGAATTACAGATGACCTATAGAAAATGAGATACACTTTTAACTCTAAAAAGTAGTTAGCATTTATTTAAAATAAAATTTAACTGGGCATCCTATATTTTTATTTCTAATTTTGGCAATTCTAACCTGGGATTGAAAACTGAGAGGTTTTAGTGCAGAAGGAAGGGGACACAAATATTGAATACAGGACACACCACAGCTCCAATGGTGAATACTATGCTTATTCTTATTTTATAGATTCAGAAGCCAGGGCATAGAGAAAGAGAGAGAGAGAAAGTTAACCACTTTACACAGCTAACAAGAATAAACATAGGTTTGGATTCTAGAAGGCTAACCTCTGACCAGTTCGTCACTGTCTCACGTGACCTAAGTGGCTTTAAACACCAAAAGCCCAGGTTAAGAATTCTTTAACACAGTGAACACCCATGAATGAAAAGGCCAAAGGAGGGCAGGCTGTCCCCACGAAGGCCACTCTGTCTCTAACTTGACTAGCAGCGCTTCCCGTTAGACTACTGGTTCTCTCTTTGAACGGAGGTGTGGAAGACTTTGCCCCTTCAGAAGACATTGGCAGCGAGAAGGTACATTTCTAGTTATAAAAACAAACAAACAAACAAACAAACAAACAAAAAGAAGAGTATTGCTGCTATCCAGAGGGTGAGGCCAGAAATGGGGTTAAATATGCAGTATAGGAGATCACCCTTCATTGCAAAGAAAAAGCTCCTGGAGGAAATGCTGAGGAACAAGAAATTCCCAAGTAGGCACCCCAGATACAAAGAGAGACTAGGACAGACAAGCAAATTCTATCTAGCACACACAGTGTATGTGTAGGGGGGGAGGGGCGAGGAAACTCCCCTTATCACCTCTCTTAAAGTAGAACCCATCCCATAATATCCCTTCTTAGGTTTATACCCAGGGCTTTTTCTTCAGCCAAGAGTGGAAGTGAAGGCTACCAGGAGAATGTGCTCAAGAGACACAGAGCCCTGGGGCCTCACAAGCAGCTTTAGAGTCTGTACTTATGAAAACAGTGCTTACTGAAGAACCGTTGTGGAACTGTGTCTTGGAGATGAATAATGCCCTGCACAAAGAACTTAACAACACTTAGCTGACCATCTGAGGAAGCTAAGCACAAATGGAAGTCATATTTATTTCACAAAGCTATGTAGAAACTCTGAGTTATTTTGTACCAGCCATGTTATCCCTGGCCCTGCCCCCATTATATTGGGCATCACATTTCTAAGATTAAGATGCTTACAAATTTGGCATTATTTTAATTCAAAGTCAGAGAGTGTTTATTGGCTCATGTTTGAAATTGATATACACGGAGAATCTTTTTCACAGATCGGGTAACAATCAATGAATACATTACTAATGAACAACCAAAGGCTTGCTAGAAGCCAAGGTTCTACTTGTTAAAAAAATATATCGTTGATCAGAATCTGGGGCCTCCAAGTTTGAAGCTATTTTCTTTCTCCTCCAGAGTCTGATTACCTTGCTATTCTCCTCCATGGCAACCTGTGATCCTGCCCCAACAGAGACACTGGGCTAAAGATGTGCACATCCCTTGAGACTCCTGGTACACGTCCATCCCAAACCTTATTCCTTTGTTGAGACTATGCCAGACCGACCATAAATGTCAGGCCAGCAGCGTCTGGGGGAGTCCACTGGACCTTCATGACTACTCTGACAATCTTCATGTATCTCATTTACCTACAAATTACCATGCGGTTGTCAAATTGCTTGTATGAACAGGAACCAGAAATTTAAGTTTATTAGCAACATGATTTCCACGAAGCTCTTCCAAATGGGACTTTAGCCAAAGGGTATTAGTTACCGGAGGGGGGGGGCGTTCATTAGTGATTGAGTTCATTTCTAAAGTGGCCCAGTGGCGCTGTTCCCAAAGAAAAGAAACAGTAAGCCTAGATGCCTGCTCTGCCGGGTTCTGTCTATTTACACATTCACTGCCCACTTTTCACAGCAGCAAATCTCCATCCTCACTCCCAACTGAGAGAGGACCTTCAGTGTGGTAAGCATCTGCTTGTTTATCTGCAAAACAGGAGGAAGAGGAGGAGCCTCACCATAGGCTTGTTCGTACCATCGTGTTTAACTCGTAAAATAACTCCCAGGCCACTATTAGCTCTGAGGACAGCAGGTGACCTGCCAAGCACAGGAATCGCCATGTTTTCAGTTATCTGCATGCAATCTTAGGGACAGCTCCAATGGCCTTTGGCACACAAGTCCTTCTTCTTTGTGTTTCCCAACTTCCGCTTATTGCCCCATTTCACGAACGCTCTTCCTTCAGCTCCCCCTCCAAATTAGGAGAATTAAATAAGCATTTTGTACATAGTACCCCCTCCCTCCTCTTAAGACCTTCCTTCCTTGGGATTGGAAAAAATTATAATTATTTCAATGTGATACACTTGATAACAGACAATAAAAAACCCATTAGAGGATAGACAGCCTATAACGATTGGCCTGGGGAGTACACTCTGAGATTGGCAAGCAGCTTACAATGTTAATGTCACAAAGTGCTCTCTGCTGACTGCTTTTGGACAGAAACCACCAGGATTCTCTGATAGGTGGTGGAAGGAAGAGTCTAACAAAAGCAATATCTTATTTATTTATTTTTAGTACAAAAGAGTGAATCTCAGCTCTCACATATGCCAGACAAGCACACCGCCACAGAGCACACCGCCACAGAGCTGTACCCTCAACTCTGCTTTTATTCGTTTTAAGTTGAGACAGCTTTTAAACTTTAATGTATTATTACTATTATTATTTGCTGTGTGCGTATGACGTGTTGTGGGGATACGTGCGCACTTTAGCATGTGTGTAGAGGCCAGAGAGCAGCTTTGAGGGAATCAGCTCTCCTTCCATGTGGGATCCCGAGACCAGACTCAGGATGTCAGCCTTGCACTGGCCCTGCAACAGGTTTTAACAATTTACCCAGAAGTGCCTTGCGCTCACTGTGTAGCCCTGCAGGCAGAGAACTTGGGATTTGTCTGCTTCGGCCTCTTTAGTAGCTTGTGTATCAGCTCAAATACAACGGTCTTTCTTTGAGAAGATGCAGCAATATTGAATTTCATGGAAACGTACACATGGGTCACTTCCTCCAGAGAGCCTACCTGGATTCCAGCCTGACCTGCAGCTTAGGTGGTTGCCCACACCCTATTGCACCAAGTGCTCTTTCTACTGGTATAACAAAAGCAACTTAAATGAAGGGCTGATTTGGGCTCACAATTTAGGGACACAGTCCATTTGGCAGGGAAGGCGTCTTACTTTTCTAAACACTGCGAAGAAACATCCATGACCAAGGCAACTTATAAAGAAAAGCATTTAATGGAGGGGGCTTACTTACAGTTTCAGAGAGTAAATTCATAACCATCATGACAGGCAGGCAGGCAGGCAGCAGGCAGCAGGCAGGCAGAGAGGAAGGCAGCAGACAGGCAGCAGGCAAGTAGCAGGCAGGCAGCAGGCAAGTAGCAGGCAGGCAACAGGCAGGCAGGCAGGCACAATACTGAAGCAGTAGCTGAGCTTAGAGCTTGTTTGAAAATTGGAGGCAGAAGAGAGAGAGCTAATTGGGAATGGTGTGGGCCTTTGAAACCTCAAAGCCCACCCCCCACTGACATGCCTCCTCCAACAAGGCCACACCTCCTTAATACTTCCCAAACAATTCCAATTGTTATAGACCAAGCATTCAAATATATGAGCTTACGTGGCCCATTCTCATCCAAACCAGAGTCAGCTGGCCTTTGTATTTCCAGCCGGGATCAGAAAGAGATAAATGCTGGCGCCCAGCTGTCTTAGCTCACAAAATGGTGCTATACATATTTAGGGTGGATCTTCCCACTTCAGCTAATCAAATCAAGAAACTCCTCATAGGCAACCCTAGAAGTTTGTCTCTAGGTAACTGTAGATTCTATCAAGTTGTCAATCAGTGTTAACCATATGAATTAGGTCTAAGTCCCATCATGTTTTATAGTTACCTATCAACCTGGCTTAGTCTTGGTACTGGACTGCAAACTCCTGCAGGGTGGACCCTGAATTGGAACCTATGGCATTCCCACTACCCAGCACATCAGAGGTATTTGATGATCATTTGCTTTTCTTTTATGTGTAAAAGTGTTTTGTGGGCATCTATGTACATGCACCATGGGTGTGCAGTGCCTGAGAAGTCCAGAAGAGGGCAGGATCAGGGAACGGCAAGTCACCGGCTGTCACCAAGCTCCAGCCCTGCCACCTTAGCTGTTACCTTTTAGAGTTTGTAGTCTGTTCTCCTATTTGTCAAGATGCTGGAGTTGGAAGATGTGCCACACATGCAGGGTGGTGCACTCCTCTAACCCTACCCCTCAGTAAGCAGACTCTGGTAGGTCTCTCTGTGAGTCTGAGGCTAGCCCCATCTACATGAAGTGTTCCAGGCCAGCAAGGGCTACACAGTGGCACCCGGTGTCTCAAAGAATAAAAGATATTTGAGAACCTCTAGCATCATAACATGCTCACATTTAATGGTGTGTGTGTGTGTGTGTGTGTGTGTGTGACAGAGAGAGAGAGAGAGAGAGAGAGAGAGAGAGAGAGAGAGAGAAAGAGAGAGAGAGAGAATGAACTAGACAGGAGGAAAAGAAAACAACAAAACAAACAAACAAAACAAAACCTTTGAATTGTGCTGTTGTATCTGTCACACAGAGATCTTTGCCAAGCTTCTGTGGTCTTGGGAAAGCTGAAATCTGAGTGGAGGGGGTGGGCACAAAACAAAGCAACCCAACTGCTCCTTTCCCAGGACTCAACATCCAGATGTGACTCAGCTCCCTTTAAGTATCTGATTCAGGGAATTTTTGCATGAGTACCTTGAAAAACCTGTCCTGAAAGACTGTGTGCTAAGTGGCTGCTGCTGCTGCTGCTGCTGCTGCTGTTTTAAATCAGATCCTGTTAGTTTATAGCTTTTCAAAACAAAACCAAAATAGAACAGAACTTCATTGTTTCATCATTTGGGAGATGGGATATCTGATGTCCAGGGATTAGCAGGATTGGTACTTTCTAGAAGCTGAGAGGAAATCCACGCTTCATGGCCCTCTGCTGGGCTCTGGTCACTTCCCATGGTCCTCGGCATACAAGACTCTGTGATCTGCATGGCTTCTCACACAGCTGTCTTCCTTCTTTGTGCTTGTCTCTGGTAACTTCCAGTTTTATCTCACTTTAGAACCTCAGAAAGTTGACCTCTAACTTTGGATAATGTTTCTTCTCCCTTGAAATATGTCTTCCCCAGAAGAAAAGTTTTTCTGAAGACCTAGCCCCTAGAATCTCAAGATGTGACCTCATTTGGAGATTAAAACTTTAGATGGAGATCCAAGCTTATGACACTGAGGTCACTGGGATGAGTCCAAACCCATATGATTGGCCTTTATAAGAAGGGGACGTTTGGCCACAGAGATGAGCAGAATAAATGCCTGAGAAAAATGAAGTCACAGGCCACCACAGGGCCTGCATAAACCTGGGCACAAATAAGACATCTGTTAAAGGCATGAGACTAGAGAAAGAAGTGCTGAACTGGCTTTCCCTCACAGCCTTCAGGAAGCACTGGCCAAGACAGAGCCTGCACCTTTGATGCCCAAATAGATTCCTCTTTGTTTTTTTGTTTTTTATTTTTGGTTTTTCAAGATAGGGTTTCTCTGTCGGCAACAGATTTCTGTTGCTTACATCACTCTGTTGGTTGATGTGTGTTTCCAGACCTCCTAGCAATGAGCGTGTGTACACAATGAAGTTCTCCATGCCGCCCCAGCTATAGAAGTACAAGTGTACCCCATCATGCCCTGCTTTTTTTAAAAAATATTTTTTAAAATTTATTATTATGTATACAGTACTCTGCCTGCATGTACACCTGCAGGCCAGAAGAGGGCACCAGATCTCATTATAGATGGTTGTGAGTCACCATGTGGTTGCTGGAAATTGAACTCAGGACTTTTGTAAGAGCAGCCAGTGCTTTTAACCTCTGAGCCATCTCTCCAGCCTATGTCCCGCTTTTTTTTTTTTTTTTTTTTTTTTTTTATGGGTTCAAGAGATCAAACTCAGGTCTTCTTTCTTGCAAGACAAGTACTTAACCTTGCTAGGCAATGATGTGGCTTCAGAGTCTAAGTGAAACATATATTGAAATAAAACATGGGGTGGGGGTGGGGGGGCATGGCTGGAGAGATGGCTCAGCAGTTAAGAGGTCTGACTGCTTTCCCAGAAAACATGGATCCAATTCCCAGCACTAACATGGCAGCTCACAACTGTCTGTCACTCCAGTTCCCCAGTCCCAGAGGATCCTACATCCTCACACAGATATATATACCCAAAAAGCACCAATGCACATAAAATAAGAATAAACAAATCATTTTTTTAAAAAAAAGATAAAACATAGTTCTTGATTTCTTTTCTTTATGCATGTGTGTCTATGAGTGTTCAAGCACATGTGTGCGTGTGTAGTATGTGGGGTGTGTGTGTGTGTGTGTGTGTGTGTGGTGTTTAAGTCAGAGAACAATCTCAGCTATCATTTTCCAGGTGCTACACATTCTTCTGAAACAAGGTCTCTCACTAGCCTGAAACTCACCAAGAAGGCTAGGCTGGCCGGCCAGCCCTGAACATCCAGTTGTCTCTGTCTCCCCAGTGCTGGCATCAAAAACACGTGCCACCAGGCCCAGGTGCTGGGGACCTAACTCCTGTCTTGTGCTTGCTTGGCAAGCACTTCCCTGGAGAAACTCCCTCCTTCCTCCCAAGCCTTCTCCCCCGACTTAAGACAAGGCCTTACACTGTAGTAGCCAGGCTTTTGAATACCAGGACAACGGATTTGTGTCTATGTATCCAGCATGGTCCTTGAAATCTAAAAGCACACAGCCTAGTGGAGGAAGAGATTGGTGAGCTATGGAACTTTGTGTCTGCTTCTGTCTCTCTCCCAAACACACACACACACACACACACACACACACACACACACGCATGCACGCACACACACACACCCCACACACAGTAATCCTGAGGTTGACAGTTGTATAAAGTAACAGTTAGAGCTCTGGGAAGATTTATTTGTTTGCAAGGGACCTGGAAAACTTCCGTAGGAGTTGAAGTGGTCCTGGTGTTTCACTCCTTTCTGAGAGAGAGAGAGAGAGAGAGAGAGAGAGAGAGAGAGAGAGAGAGAATATCCCTCAAACCCTTTGACGAGAGCTAACACGGAGGTGAACCTAGAGACATCTCTGTCTGCATCAGCACACAGCCATGTTATTAGAAGAGAGAACTGCTCACCACACAATTTACTGAGCTCCAAGGAGCTGGACCTGGCTGACACTTCAGCGCCAGGTGGACAACATGATTGCAGGTATTTTTAAAGCGCCTCCCACTCCCATTCACGAGCGCTGCTCCATCGTTTGCTCTGCACTGTAAATGGAAGCAGATTGCTGGGGGTCGGGTTGTTGATCTGCCAAGGAAGTAAGTTATGTTGCCTGTAGCCGGAGATCTCAACATACCAGTAACATTTGCAGAGTGGGCAGGCAACACACAGCACTCCAAACAGTTCCCACACCTAAGCAGCTGTCTATGCGACCCCTGCCAAGGGGCTTTGGTGACTCCAGGGGGCCTCAGCCTCTGCCTCTGCCTCTGCCTCTGCCTCAGCCTCTGCCTCTGCCTCAGCCTCTGCCTCTGCCTCTGCCTCTGCCTCAGCCTCTGCCTCTGCCTCTGCCTCAGCCTCTGTCTCAGCCTCTGCCTCTGCCATGAAACCTAAGATAGCAAGCCAGCTTTCCACACTTCTTTCTGTCTTGTTACTCTATTAAAGCCGTTTACACTTCCTGATCTGTGCAAAGCACAGACATGTGTGTCCCAACCAGGGAGATCCAGACCGTTTAGAGATTTTAGCTCTATTTTCCAAACTGTCAGGTTGCCTGGGTGACGGGGCAAAGAAGAACATTGTCCAATAAAACAGAGGACACAGGCTGGAGAGATAGCTCAGAGGTTAAGAGTACCGTCTATTCTTCCAAAGGTCCTGAGTTCAATTCCCAGCAACCACATGGTGGCCGACAGCCATCTATAATGAGATCTGGTGCCCTCTTCTGGCGTGCAGGCACACATTTGGGCAGAATACTGTACACATAAAAACAACAACAACAAAAACAGAGGACACATGTGAACATAGATGCACACTTAGCTTCATGCTTGTTTGCTTCAAATTCAAACTCAACTGGGTATTCTTGGTTTTCATTTGTTCAACATGGCAGCAGTAGATGCTACCACACGGCCAGGAAAATTACAGCCCAACGTATAAAACTCTGAGCCCAAATCTCTTTGCCAACAAGTAATAGTATGAGGGTGGGGAATGTAGCTCATTCGGAGGAATGCCTGCCCATGTTGTCCAAAGCCCTGGGTTCTGTCTCCAGCCCCTAGTAAATCAAACCTGGCAGTACACACCTGTAATCCCAGCACTCAGGAGAGAGAGAGGCAAGAAGATTACAAACTTGGGGCTGGAGAGATGGCTCAGTGGTTAAGGCACCACCTGCTCTTCCAAAGGTCCTGAGTTCAATTCCCAGCAACCACATACATGGTGGTTCACGACCATCTGTAATGTGATGTGATTCCCTCTTCTGGTCTGCAGGTGTGCATGGAGGTAGAACATTGTATACATAATAATAAATAAATCTTAAAAACAAAAAGATGACAAATTCAAGGTTATTTTCTGCTATGTATGAAGCTGGAAGTCAGCTTGGGCCATGAAATTGTCCCCCCCCCCCTTTCTATACATACATACATACATACATACATACATACATACATATATACATGAATGGGCAAAAAGAGTTAAATCCATGACCAGCTGGCTCGGTGCTGCAGCGCTAGCCCAGCATACATTAGCTCCGGGGTTCTCACCAGTCCTGTGGTCCCCTTCACACTCCCTTTAAAAGACAATTTGCCCCAAGGATTCCCGGTGTGTGGATTATTTCCAGACTGCACAAGATTATATGACCTTGGTTTTGATGGTGTGTCTGAGCATGTGTCCTGGGCTCTCATTCTTATATCTAAAGCAGGCACAGAAGACACTGGGCCCTCTTGTTATGTGTTGGCACAGGGCCAAGCCATTTGGTGTCTGAGGCAAAAGAAAAAAACCAGTTATATCAATCTTGTCTTCTTTTGAAATCTTTTTTTTTTTTTAACAGAATTTGTGTGTGTGTTTGAAATTTTATTTTCAGCCTTGTGTGGTGGTACATGCCTTTAATCCCAACACTTGGGAGGCGGAAGCAGGCGCATCACTGTGAGTTCGAGGTCAGCCTAGTCTTCAGTGTGAGTCTAGGACAGCCAAGGCTACACAGAGAAACCCTGTCTTGGGGAAAAAATGAATAAAAAAAACAAACAAACAAACAAAGTTGCCATTGGGCTTGGGCTTGCTTGATTTTTTTTTTTCACCTGAGAAAGTACCTTACCTTATACCAACCATTGCCTTAGCATTCAGTGACTATTAAATATTATTAGTATTTAAGTTTTATCTTATTGATATTTAAATCTGGTGCTGTTAAATATCACCAACCTTATTCCTTGCAGATGAAACAGTAACTAAACCTGGTTTGCTTTGTCCCAGGAACTGTGGCAAGTGCTAAAGTTATTGAATCCTTACAATTCTCTGTTAACAATTACTTCTGCCTTATAAAAGTGATGCTTCTAAACCCAAAAACAACTTCCCTAAGAACACAGCTAGTAATCACAAGTGCTGAGGATTAGACATCAGAAACTGGGCTCTTGTTTCCACCTGTAGCCTTGTTCGTACGCTAGTGAGAAGGTTGAATTCAGGCCAGGGCGACTAAGAACTCCTTTATGCAGTAACGCAGCAAGGCCACTAGGTGTCCTTCTTAACCAATATTGTAAACTCTGAAAATCCAGGCACAACCCAAGCCCGGAAGCACCTAGCCGGCCATCCCTCCGCGCAGGGGAACAGCAGGACTCTACCTGTGCGTGCCTCCACACTGCACGGACTTCTCGTTCATGTAGGGAACTGTCTCAGTTCCTCTGACAGGGGGCTTGGCAATTAGGTTTGCCTAGTTTTAGGTCTCAAAGGAACCCAGGTCACGTGGCTAACTGAGGCGCCTATTAACATCCATATCAAAGCTGACTCTGGCTCGCCCTCCCAGCACCACTCAGCACCGGTGGCTTCTCCCAGCACTTCTCCTCGGTCCCCATCCCCCCAAGCCTCTCTAGCCCTAGGGTAGGGCTTCCCTTGCTCCAGCCATGGCCCAGTTCAGTCTGGAGCCTTCCAGATGCCTCTGGCTGTTGGCTCACTCATATCTACAATAAAACCTTCTCCCCAACCCGACCTAGGAGCAGTCACGTCCTCATTTTTCACTCACCTAGAACCCCAGATCTACAGGACACTTTCCACACTGAATGGTTTTGTTCTTAAGCTCTGTTTGAATTGTTCCCCGGGATGCCCTAAAAAGTTCTGAGAAAGAAACTTCTAAAAAATTGGCACTTAGAGCTCTTTTCCAAATCTAACTGGCCTCTTTTAGCTTTTGCTAAATCTCACCACCCCACTCATCAGCTTGTTTGCTTTCTTATGTGTGCAGACAAGGCAGGAACTTGTCTTTGAGCCAACAGTGTGACCTGACCCAGCATGAGCCAGGGAGGTGCCTGGGCAGCTGAGGTAAGGTGGCACAAGCTTTTGAGCTCTAATAAATTTAATCAGCCCTGGCCTTGCAGGACAGCGGAGGCAGGGGGAGGTGGAAAACGCCTTCCACAGCTTGTCTCTGGAGCAGCTTCTCAGCTCTGTGGAGCCTGAGCCTCAGGAACTGATGCTTCACAAAGGCTCTCTTCCACAGCAGTGTCTAGAGTCCAGTCTTGAGTGCCTCTAACTACTTATGCGGGGGGGGGGGGGGGGGGGCTTTAACTTCCAAGAGCTTTTGGGTGGCCTTGCTGTGAGGATTAAATAAGAGGAGCCCTGGACAGGAATCAGCCCTCAGCTGATCAGTGGCTAAATTAACACCCTTCAGTTTAGGGGCTGGGGAGATTGGGTAGTAATGAAGATCTCACTTTGGAGCCTGAAGACCCAAGGAAGGCTGAGTGACCGAACTGCACATCTGTAATCCAGTGCCCCTTCAGTGAGCCTGAGGCAGAGACAGCAGGTTCCCCCAGGAAGTCTGTGGGCCAGCTAACCTGTTGAAAACAGTGCTGGGCAGATGACAAGAGACTCACTCTCACAGAAGACCCGAGGTTGTCCTTTACATCTTGTGGGCACTGTGGCAGGTGTACATGTACACACATGACATACATGTGCATGCCCCTATTCGTACACGGGAACAAACACACATACACACTCACTCACAGATAACCTTAGCTTTCTAGACCATGCTTACTGTGGAACAGTGACTACTGCTTTCCCACACAGGTACTTTATTTTCTGGAAAACCTGCCAGGCACATGCTGTGCCAAGTTACTTGTATCCATTACCCTGTGCAACTCATACAGTGCCAGTGTGAGTCTTGTTACCAAGGAGGAAACTGAGGCTCCAGAGACTAATTCTAGAAACCCAAAAAGCAGCGAGGCTGGGATGGACTCCAAGCCTGATAGTCTGTCTCCAAGACAGTCTGACTTCAAAGCCCACACCTCTAACCACCACTTTATGAAGATGGTGGTGTCTGGCCAGACACTGCCATCAACTCTCTGAAAGGCTTTTCCAGTAATTGAAGGGTGACTGCATGCCTCTCCCAGCCTGCAGCTCCTGGGCTTCCTGATGAGATCTTTCCTATTTCCCAGCTTTTGATCTTCTTAGGATGCTCATATCTTATGAAAATGAGGAAAGGGCAAGCTAAAGAACAGGTTCCCTGACAAGGCGTGAGCGTGCATGTGTGTGCATGGAAGGAGAAGCAGGAGGTGACCTGAGGCTCATTGCCTGCAAGAGAAGCCTTTGGGATACAACTTGCAAATGCTGCAGCTCGTTTCATCCCCCGCATTATTTGCAAAGATAATTCCAGCCCACTGGCTGTTACTGGACTCTTCATCAGGGATCGCTTCTGTGGCACCCTGATTGAGAACGTCTGAATCACCTGCCTTGTAAATGGCTCCCTGCAGGCCGCTTGGGCTGTGCTTTTCTCCCTGATTACAGGTTTTGACTGTCACCCTGCTGAGTTGACTTCCAGCCTTTCCTCCTACTTCTTCCCCAGGCTCTTTCTTCTTCTCTCTTCCTTCCCCCTTTCATTTTCTTTGGTTTTCATTCAAAGTTAGTTTCTCTGTGACTGACAGCTTTCGAAATAGCATGCCCGGTTATCACGGGGCTGTGTGATGCGGCATCCTGAGTCCTGGTCTCTGAATTCTGGCTTCACCACGTACTTATCGCGTGGTCATGGAACCAAAGGTTTGGCCACCTTTCTGAGCCTCTCTCTCCATGGTCTTATGGGGAATAAACCATCTCACAGAGTCGGAGGAGAGGGCTGAGTGAAGCGACATACAGCACAGCTCGACACCACTGCTGTGAGAGCTTTCTTTCCTATTACGTTTCTTTAATAGTAGCCTCAGTTAGCTTCATATTCCTTTAGTTTCTCAGTTGTTGCTCCCCAGCTTTGAGGAATGACCGAATTTAACATTAACTCCTCAAAGGGACCCAATATGCCTCACCAATCTCAGGTAGCATTCATGACCCCCTTACCCCACCTTTATTCTCTCTCATGGCCCTTGGTCTTCATGGAATTAACAGTTACATTAACACATTCAGATAGTTCTGTTTCTCCCTCAGGGGACTGAAAGCTTCAGAGGAATAGCCCACTCCATTTAATTGCCTGGGTCTGTGACATACGGATTCGCAGTTGGCACCCTAGTTAGTTGTTGGGGTGCCTTTTTTCTTTTTTTCCTGAAACACATGTATTTTGCCTGACTCTCACTAACAATCATTTTATTCACTTCTTTTCCTCTCAGTTTTAAGCTTTGAAACACAGCGCCCAGATGTGACACCCACTCTCAGGTGCGCAGCCCAGGGTTTCTCAAAGGATCATGGGCAGTCAGGGGAGGGGGGATAGTTTCCGGCGTTTACTTATTGTTCCTGGGCACCTAAATATAAGTCACACTCCCCAATTATTGGACGAATCCAAAACATATCCACATAGTTCCCCAACACTGCAGAGGGGCCAGCACAGCTATAGTTGACACTTGCAGACCTCTTTAAGCTTGGGTGCTCTGTGTATGACTAGCATTGAAGAAAATGATCTGAAAATGCCAAGGTGGCTCACCTCCTACTCTCTTCTCAGTCCCACATCACTGTTCTTGCCAAGGCTGCTGGGACTTGAAAGCTAAAGGCATGGGGAAATGCTGTGTGTGTGTTTGCACATTAAGAGCAGTGTCAGGGCTGGGCGGTGGTGGTGCGTGCTTTTAATCGAAGTACTTGGGAGGCAGAGAAAGGTTGATTTATGTGAGTTGGAGGCTAGCTTGATCCAGGACAGCCAGGAGTGTACAGAGAAACCCTGTCTGGGTTGGGGGGGGGCGGTTTCGGGGGACAGGGAAGAGCAGAGTCAGGTAAGCACTACAAAACAAGTCTGTCATTTTCTCCTGCCAGGAGAAAACAGACTCTGTTACTGACTCTTGGAAGGAGGAAGACGATGAGGGGGATTTAAGGACCGTTTATTTATGTGGTGGGCTAAGATTCGGCTTGGAGTCTAATCTCAGATCAGGCTCCTTCCTTGTGAGTGCCCAGTACTGAGCTTACTTCCAAGGTGGCTCCTCATGGACTCCATAAAGACCACGCCATATTTCATATCACACTACTGCCCCTGAGTCATCAAAAGTGAGGATGGACCAATATGCAGTGTCAGGGCTACTAGTCAATACTTAGTTTGTTCTGCTTATCGGTGCTTGTGAACAAGTATACATGGGCTGGAGCAAGGGATTTTATTAACCAGAACAGGTTGAGAAATTGACTTGATCTATGGGGAAACTCATTCAGCCATTAGTAATTAAGCACAGTGAGGAGTCAGCTGAGATTTGGTGTCACTCTAGTTACAGGTTATCTTGACCTGTGTGTGCTTGCACATAGGTCTGATGCAGCTTTTTGTCATTGGCAAATGCAAAGTAGGTGTATTAATTGTGAAAGCCAGGCATAAAATAGATCCACAGTTTTTACCAATCCATTGCAAATCTCTTTCCATACCAAGTATGTTTTGTCTGTCTGTCTGTCTGTCTGTCTGTCTGTCTGTCTGTCTGTCTCTCTCTCTCTCTCTCTCTAAAAGCAGGGTCTCACTGGTCTTCAATTTGCAATCCTCTTGACTTAGTGTCCTGGGGGCTGGGAGTGTAGGCATGAGCCATTAGGTTGAATACAAAAAGGAAATTCTATACAGTATTTTCAGTAATTTTGTGTAGGAAGCAAAGATTCATAGTCTGGAATGTTTCACTTGTGGCTTCGGATTGGTGCTCAAGAAGCTTCAAGTTCTGCTGGGTGTGGTGGGGCACATGCCTTTAATCCCAGCACTCGCGAGGCAGAGGCAGGAGGACCTCTGTAAGTTTGAGACCAGCCTAGTCTACAAAGCAACTCCAGGACAGCCAAGACTACACAGAGACACCTTGTCTTGAAAAACCAAAAAAGAAGAAGAAGAAGAAGAAGAAGAAGAAGAAGAAGAAGAAGAAGAAGAAGAAGAAGAAGAAGAAGAAGAAGAAGAAGAAGAAGCAGCTTCAAGTTCTGAGTGGGTGGGATGGGGTCAGTAGTTAAGATGGCTCACTTACAACCCACAACAGCCTGTAACTCAGTTCTAGGGATTTGATGCCATCTTCTGGCCTCTGAAGGCACACACACACACACACACACACACACACACACTCAGGCATGCACACATATATCACATAAAATAAAACAATAAACTTTTAAAGAACGTTTCAGGTTTTGGTCCATTATAGATTTTTGTGTTACAAATACCGTGCAGTAGTTTAGGACACAGAATTTGGCCAGTCGGGATGAATTTCTTAACTTTCTCCCATACTCGGGGAGTATTGTAATATGGAGATTCTCAGTGCGCCCCAGCAGCCTACTGAGAGGACCAAATGAGGACATGCACACATGCACACATGCCTGCCAGCCTGGCTTCTATCTAACTAGAAGTGAGAGATTCCAAGCCCCTTTCCACATCCCTTCTCTCAACCGAGGGTGGCACTGGATGGGATGGAAGGCTGGGAAGAGGAAAAGACCTAGGAAATCCAGAGGAGGGGTAAAAGGCTTAAAACAGAGGAGATAGAGAGCTGGCAAATTTTATATTCCTTTATTTATTTGAGATGTCGGGGGGTGGGGAGGAGGTTTCTGTAGCCCAAGTTGGCCTCAAGCTCACTGTGTAGTTGAAGATGACCTTGATTTCCTTCCTGGTCCTTCTGCCTCTACTTCTGAAGTGCAGGGATTATGGGTATGTCCCACCACCACAGCCAGTTTATGCACTGCTGGGGATGGACCCTAAGACTCCCTTCCCACAAGGCAAGCACTCTGTCTACTGAGGCACAGCCTGCTCTGGCCCACTGAGCTGAAAGGAGAGGTAAGCGCTTCGTTAGCCACAGGGCTTGTCTGTATCAGAGAGCGTTTTCTCTCTCTGGAAATGGGAGGCAGCTCTGTGCACTTTGAGATTATAAAGGACAGTGAATGACTTACCTTAATAGGAAGCATGGATGAGCTGGGTGGTGGTACATGCTTTAATCCCATCACTCGGAAGACAGTGGCAGGCAGATTTCTGAATCTGAGGTCAGCTTGGTCTACAGAGTGAGTTCCAGGACAGCCAAGGCTACATGGAGAAACCCAGTCTCAGAAGAAGAAGAAGAAGAAAAAAAAAAGCCTGGCGGAAGCATCTCCTTAGGTGTTTACTTAGTTCAGGTCAGTGCTGCTTGGCAGGGGTGGGGGGTGGGGTAGAGGGATGGGGTGGGGGGTGGGGGATGGTTACAGTCTGAAAACTCCAGTGCTGGGACTCGGCAAGGAGTGTAGAAATGGAGTCAGTATTCAGATGTTGACCGAAGTTTTTGTTTTGTTTTTGAGACAAAGTCACATTATTTTTCCCAGGCTGGTTTCCTGGGCTAAAGGAATCCTTCCACCAAGGCCTCTGCAGCTCCGGGACTGCCAGAATGCACCACCCTGCCTGGGGATGGAGTAGCTTTCCATCTGCCGAAGCTAACAATGGACACCAGTGTATAACTCCAGATCTCCACTATCAATTAGTAATTTATGGGTTTGAATTAATTTTCTCCTAATAATTCAGTTGATCTCACCTTACAAATCTATAGCTTCATAAATATTTGGCAATTTAAAAATGCATATTTTACCACTGACAATTTGAGATGTGCTACAGCACAACTTAATGGCCATTTCATTAAAATCATTACTACAAGTTTGAAAACTAAGGGCCAATATTAGGAAAGGCTTGAGTCTAAACCCCGTTCCTTCCTAAGAACAGGCCAAACTAATAGGTTAAAATGATTCTAGAATTTTCATTGCTTATCACATTTTTTAGTTTAGGATTACAATGATAAATGTTGAATTTTTTCAAGTATAGGAAAAAAATACAAACATCAAGGGAGGCAAGTCTATTTTTTAAATCCACCTTATAAAATATGAGTGTTTGCTTAGTTATTTGTATGTGTATGAGACTGTATGTATATCTGTGTGCCATATGCATATACAAGCCAGGGAGGATGCTAGATTCTCCTGGGATTGGAGTTACAGATGGTTGTAAGCTGCCATGTGGATGCTGGGAATCAAATGCAGGTCTTCTAGAAGAGCAGCCAGTGTACTTAACCATTGAGTCATCTCTCCAGCCCAAAATATATATATTTGTGAGGCAGATCAATACGTACTGAGAGGAAGTGATCCCCAAGATATGCTAGGCCATTATATATAACATATAAAAATTATATATAATATAATACAACCATATAGTATATAACATATAATTACATATTCTATAACATGATATGATATATAATATTGTTATATATGATGTGTAACATGTGATTATATTGTATTGCTACATATTATGTATAATACAATATAAAATGTAATATATATAATATAGAGGGAGAAGGGAGAGATACTTGTAATACAATGCTAGATTTAAAAAAAGAAACAAGTAGGCATAGAAAAAGTTGCAGACTACGGGGCTTGAGAGGTGTCTCAGCAGTTAAGAATGTGTATTAGTTTCTTTTCTGTTGCTGTGATGAAATATCACAAACAAAAGCAACTTAGGGAAGAATTTATTTTAGCCTGCAGTTCCGGATCTGGAGTCTATAGTGGGCCACCGGAAGCAGGAAGCTTGCTGCTTACATTTTCATCCTCCCAGGAAGCAGAGAGAGAGAGAGAGATGATGATGATGATGCAGGGAGAGGCTACAGACTAGCACTTGCTTTCTCCAGCTAGGTTCTGCCACCTAAAGGCTCCACAATTTTACCGTACAGTGCCCCCAGCAAGGAAGCAAGTGCTCAGATAAATGCACCTGAAAAGGACATTTCTCTTTGGAAGCACCAGAAGATGCTTGCTGCCCTTCCACAGGCCCTGAATTCAGGTCCAGCACCCACAGCGGGTAGGCTCACCACCGCTTATGACTCCAACCTCTGGTGATCTGTCACCTTCTTCTGTCTGTGAGCATCTACACACTGTGCACATACATGTATGCAGATGTACACATACACAAAATTTTAAAAATATTGTTAAAAGAAATAATTCAAAACTAATGCAACAGCTTAACAATTGATTGCCCCCTCTGATGAGCAGCGCTTGCAGGACCTGATTCCCTTCGTTACATATGTTTCAAATGCTTTGCATGAGTCCAGGATATTTTTTGTAACAAGAAGAGAATGTTTACATGTTGCAGCCTTACTTTTATGTGTTTTTGCTTCTGAGTGAGCAATTTCCACAAGACAGATGTGGTCCTACGGCAGGCCTGCTGCACTTCCATTCTTGACACTTTTTCTCCTATGTGGAAGCCAAGTTCTATTTTCTCTTTGAAGGCTATTTCTAGTTGTCATTCTGAAGACATTGGTTTTTTGTTTTTGTTTTGCGCAGGAAAGGGGGATTTTTACGTAGGAAACATGCACAGAAACACCCATTTGAGTTTCCTTATATTTCATTTCTAAGCCAGCTCTCTCCAATAAACAGGATAGAAGACAGAAACTGAGATGTTTTTAATTGAAAAGACTTGTTTTTAAAATGAAGATGAATTACTCATTATCAATCAGTTCATATTTTCAAACCTAAAATTTAGAAATTCTCATCAGTTATTCTGTGAAGCGATTAAACTACCATGTTTGGTTAATTTCAAGAGGCCTTATTGTAAGGCTTAGCAGTGGGCTGGTGAGGACTCTAGAGAACCTGGCTAGTGTGTGTGTGCATGGCCCAGAGCTGCCACAACAGAATAGAACAATATTTTACCTATCACTAAGAGAGAGGGGGGAGGGGCTGGAGAGATGGCTCAGAGGTTACGAGCACTGGCTGCTCTTCCAGAGGGCCTGAGTTCAACTCCCAGAAGCCACATGGTGGGCTCACAACCATCTGTAATGTGATCTGGTGCCCTCTTCTGGCATGAAGTTGTACACTCAGACACAACATTGTATACATAATAAATAATTAAATCTTAAAAGAATCCAACCGAAGTCAAAACAAATAACCCAAAACCACAGTCAGTTCCACCAGGACATGATGACTATACGAAACATATTTTCAGATTTATGTATGTAAAAAATGTGTATCTTGGAATCAACAAAACATTGCAATAGTAAAGTACAATGCCTAATGTCCTTCTTGAAATGGAACATCTCAAATTGCCTCTTGGGTACCCCAAATATAAACACAAACACTCGAACACATGCTCAGTAGCACGCCATCAGTTTATTGACCTATGTAAAAAAAATAATAGGTCTCAAAAAGTCAAAACAGTGAAAGTATATGCAAAAGGGCTATTTCCAATTCCAGAAGGCTATACAAATATGCAAAAAGGAATAAGTTATTCTTTTTTTTTCCAAAAAATTTCCCCGAACTTCATTTCTAATGATACAAATGACAGAGGACCAGTTTTATCAAACGATTTTTATGTATATATTACATGCTTTGGAATACAACTAGAAAAAATGTTCCAGAAAAGTTGTTGAGAAATGCCTCTATTCACAATATGAACAAGAAAAGTGTATAAAAGGGAGGGGGAAGGGAGCACCTTTTGTGGGAATTTGAAGCCGAATAAAGAGACAAAAATCAAGGCTGCTCTAAAAGCAAGCAAAACCCTACGAACAACATACTTAAGCTAACCGAGTTCCTCCAGGGGGGTATGAGGTAGTTTGGTCCTCATAATTCAGTCTCCTGCAGCTTGGAGTAAAACTCGTTTCCGCCAATCTTGTTTTGTCACTCTGTGACTCAGATTTACTTCTGGAGTTCCGATCGAACGTGGGTTTAACTTTCTGCTCTTCACCACTTTAAGGCACAAGATTCATCTACGATGTGGGCTGGCTTTGTCCTCTGGGGTCCCGACTGTTATCATCTCGAAACACTGTTTCAGACTCGAGTGGACACAGGCTCTCCACGTCCAGCCCACGGTTTCAAGTGACAGGGAAGGTAGGGAAGGCTGCAGTGTGAGCCCTTGGTGTTTGCTGGGAAGCACAGCAGGGTTTGGTGCTATGTACCTCAAGAAAATGGTCTCCAAGCAGCTGCGACCTCCTTCATTCCCTCTAGCTGGCTACCACTGAGTTACAGTACAGGATGCTACAGCAATCAGCATGACTAGACTCCGTAATAGGGTGCCTATGAAAACCATCACTTTGTAATATCCTAAGACATGTACACTCACTCAGAACTTCATGAAAAATCTAACTTCTCTTCAAGTAAGTCTCCAATACTGTCTAAATCATCCTCATCTGTTTGTAGAAACAGCCTGTTCTCTGTCCGCTCACAAGTTCAAACCTTGTGATGGTGAGCCACGCTTTAGGAGCTTCGGGGTTCCCTCTCTCTCGGCGTTCTAAACTGTGCTCTGAAATCTCTCGTCCTCCTTTCCAATGGGACAGACTCCCTGAATGTGTCACCAGGTCTGAGGCTTGTCTTTGACAATTGTTACCCCCTTCATAAGAGCTCACCGTGGGTCAAGGCTTCATGCCTGTCCTCTTGACAAGAGTCCCACAACGGGCTCAGACTTAAGGGTGGGTTAGTGCCTAGGGTTTGAAGACCAGACCTCATCCAGGGTCTTGTGCGGCTTAGGGTGCGATTCACTTTCAAACCACCTAAGTCTTCTCTTCACCCTTTGATGCCTTCAGTTTCTAAAGCCTTCTAGAAGACGGACAGACTAGTTGCAAGGCACACTAGTGTGAGAACGCGCAGTGCTCGGTCAGGAGGTCCAACTGCATTCAGACTAATGTTCCAGGCTTGGAGTCTTCGTGCCAAAAGAGTCTCTGCTCACTATTCTCCAGGTTGTCTTCCAACTCGTTTCCATCTGGACCGTCCAGCGGAGTGGGCTCTGCGTACTGCCTGTTAAAGGGAACCATGAAAGTTACTACCCGAATCTACTTCACTCTCTCTGTACAAACAGTCCAACAGGTTAGAGGGAAGCACTGTTAAGAAAAAAACCAAACAAACTCCAGAACCTATGACAAGAGTCAGAAAGTGCAGAGTCCCTTCACAGCACAATGGAACATTGTCTAGCAGGCACATTAAAAAAAAAAAAAAAAAATCAGTGAATTCTAAGGAGAGTTCTACCTTTGTTTAACTTTCATTTACTATTGATTAGGGCACAATGGGTATTAAGTTACCTGTTAACTTAAAGGCGTTTGCTGGAAGAAATACAAATGTAGTCTTTGCAGCAGAAAGTGTTCCGGGTCACTGTTTATTGCCCCATTGGACACTGCCTGGTTTGGTGTATGATTTAACAGTCCTGTCTCAGTTGTCCCTTTCACTGTTTTGAAACAGTGTAGCTAGTTTTAATAATAATAATAATAATAATAATAATAATATCGTTGACACATACTTCTTAATTTGTTAAAGAATAATATTTTAACTTTTTAAAAAGGCATCTTTTTGACAACTGCAAATTAAAAGAATAGACTACATGCTTTTCTCGGGGACAAGAAAAATACTTAAAAGTTAGTAGGGATACTTTGGAATATACATCATATCCTGAGGGTTTATGGGCCAAATATAAATTGTCAACGGCCCAGGAAATGACATCATTAAGGTACTTTGGTCTGAACACAGGCAGAAAACAAAATAGAAACAGTCACATTTGGATGGTATATTCAAACAAGCATAGCTTATTACACAGACGGTTCCGTTAAGCAAACCAGATCTTTAACAGTAGGTTAAAAGGAGGTTAGTTAGTTAGTAGATGTCTGTTTTCAATTCCAAAGTCTCTTAGTAAAGCTGAGTAAAAAGTCTTTGGTAGGAGAGCCTGGAGAATAAATTCAGGAGTTTTAGTGCTTTCAGGAAATATCAAAGCAAAGTCAGAGTCCACAAGCTCACGCGGCAGCCAGGGAGGGCGAAAGCCCTGCTGTAGAGGAGCACAGGAGGAGCGGAGCACTGTACTTACTACCGCTGGCTACACGGAGCAAGACAGAGCTTAAGACTGATCTCCCTGCTGTTGTCACAGCCATCCGCTGCGACAGAGGGCCTCCACTGTGCCTAGTGATGGGGAGAGTTAGACAGGGAAAGGGAGAGGAAGACAGAAAGTGAAAGAAAACAAGTTCATCTGAAAACTGTGGCATAAAGCACAGATTTGCCTCTTCTGAGACACTCCTAGCACAAGAGACTTCTGCCTGTTGACCTCGAGGAATTCACCAACACCAAGTTTACCAAACCGTACCAGGGATTAGGTTGCCAATAAAAACTCTTAGCTTTCTGTAAACAACATAGAGCTTGCTTATTTGAAAAACAAAAACAAAACAAAACAAAACACTTATATGTTGCTGAGCATTTTAAGACTTTAGTGTGGACAATCTAGAGTTTTTCCTGTATGTCATTAAACTTAGTTTGTCTCTTTTATTATCAAAAAATAATATGTTAATTGTACAAAATAGGGTTCACTGTAACATTTTCACATGTGTATGTATTGTGTCTCTGATTTTAAAAATCGTGCCTTTTGTTGACTCGCTTGCATTGTTTTCTTAGACAGGGTCTCACTTTAAAGCCCAGACTGATTTTAAACTAATTATGCATCCTAGGTTGCCCTCGAGTTTGCCTCAGCCACTCAGAAGCATGAACTATCATGGCAGCTTTAAAAACATGTTTCCATAAGAATGCATCATACAGTGTTAAGGCAAATTTCTGAAGCTCTATGAATGGTGATTGTTGTATTTGGTTTGTTAGTAAATTGAATTAAATAAAAATGATCAGACTGTATCATAGTTTGTTTCTTCTTCTTCTTTTTTTTCTTCAATCTTACATAAGACAGATTGAAATATGTGCTCCGATCATGTCTGTAGCATAAATGTTGCCCATTCATTTGAAGAGCAGGAACATAAAAATGCACTTTTCCCTAGGAGGTTGCACACACCTTTAATCCCAGCCCTGGGGAGGCAGAGGGATAGGTGGATCTTTAAATTCAAGGCCAGCCTGGTCTACAATGAGTTCTAGGACAGCCAGGGCTACACAGAGAAACCTTGTTTTGAAAAAACAAAAGCCAACCCCGCCCTCCCAAAAAATCCACATACCAAAACCAATTAAGCAGCCCCTTCCCAAAAGCCCCACACTTTTCAGTTTTAAGCATTAACCCTACTTTGGAGGTGAATCCTGAGGAGGTGGTTTGGAATGCTAACAAACATACTGCACAGTGTATTATTAGTATCAGTACTAATAAAAAGGGACATAAATTATTCAACAACTAGGGTGCTTTTAGATAAAGCATCATATATTGAGTAATTAGTCATTTATGTAAGGTTTAAAAAGTTTAACCATAGCCACATAAAAGGTGATACACACCTTTAATCCCAGCACTTGGGAGGCAGAGGCAGGTGAATCTCTTAGTTTGAGCCCAGCCTGGTCTACATGGTGAGTTCCAGGACAGCCAAGGTTATATAGAGAAACCCTTCCTTAAAAAACCAAACTATCGTGAGGCAGAGGCAGGTGGATTGCTGTGAGTTCGAGGCCAGCCTGGTCTACAAAGTAAGTGAGTCTAGGACAGCCAAGGCTACATAGAGAAACCCTGTCTCAAAAAACAAAAAACAAAAACAAAAAACAAAAAAACCCAAAACCAACCAAACAAACAAAAACCAAAACCCAAACTAACGAACAAAAAGTTTAACCACATAGGAATGTATTTTTATGATATTAAATTTTTAGAATGAGATGTATAATTTCATACATAATATAAAATGCAAAACTATATCATTATTTGTGTTAGGATGGACAGGAAAACAGTGAAATGTATCAGATGTTTGTATCACTCTCTGGCTGGTGAGATTATGGCTCCATTGTTATTTTTTTTACTCCTTTATTATTTTCCGTATTTTTTGCACAATGAGTGCCTGTGAATATACACCCACCCACACCACAATGGAGCTTTAAATAGCTTCCAATTTCCTGCAGTCTATGCCTCTTCTGACACCAGCCTTCTCTATTCAGCCATCTTGGTCTGACTGAAATACATAAGCAGACTTGGTAAAAATGGGTTTTCTTCTCAGGATGTTTAGCAAGTTCCTGGATTCAATGCAGCTGCCATTAACAACATTAGGACTATCTTGTGCACTAATCAGCAGAAAAAAGAAAAACACTGTTCAAACACAAAAAGTATTTGCAAATATACTCACCAAAGTGATGAGAGCTGTGCTGAAAACGTTCAGCTCAAACCTGGGGCTGCACATTTTGGCTCCTATTGCGAACCCATTTTTAAACATTATTTGTACACGTCCTAGCCTGCTGACGTCCTATGAAGTACAGTTTCGCCAAACGTCTATTTTGAGCACACCCTTTGTTGAGCTGAGACAATTGGCTTAATATTTCAAGCCAAGAAAAACCCTAGTGGAATGTGGGAAAAGAAAAACAAGGACTGGGAGACTGAAAACTTCCAACTAGCTTGGAACACCAACTGCCTCTGCAGGGAGATGCTAACCTGCCCAGGTCACTAGCACAGACATTTCACAAGCAGAAGTCTCTCTGTAAGTCTCCTTCACCAAAAGCAGCAATGAGACTTAAGCATCAAAATTAAAAAAAAAAAAAAAAAAAAAAAAAAAGAACCCCCCCAAAATGCCTGTCTTCACTGCACTGTGGGTGAGGACAGCTGGGTTAAGAGAAATGAATGAAGCTAATTCTTCCATCTGCAGAAATACTGAAAAGCACACAATACTATCTCTGTGATATTGGGGGCAGGGCACTTGTTAGGTTTTATTGTAATCTATTTTATGCATTTTAATAGACCCGAGATGATACGATAGCATTCTATCTGCTCTATCCACCTGCCTATCATCTATGCCAGGGGAGTTAGTCAGATGTCCATCTGTAAAGAACTGTGCTTCTTTAGAGTTGCACTGTAACTGGCCTTGCTTGTGTGTTCCCTTTACTGTTTACAGGAAACCACTTTCAAAGACAGATAAGACAGCTGGCTGTGTCCACTATGCCTTGGTAAACAAAAAAGATAGCGGGTGGTGAAATCCAACTGACCAACTGTTGGCTGGACTTTGGTACAAAGGGCTTTACTGGGGGAAGAGATATTTTTCTTGCACTTTTCCAGAAGAGACTTAAATGGATATGACTCACAAGACACTTTTACGTACACCCTTAAAGTAGAAGAAAAAGCAAAAGCCCGACTTTAGACAGAGACCTTAATGCATGCAGCTGTAAGGACAGGGCTGAATTTGGCTGAGCTACATGGAGCTCAGAAAACTTTCAAAGTCCAGTTGTATTTTTGGCTTTGCTGGCCACGTGCTATTTGTCAAAGCCACTGGGCTTTGCCCTCGGAGTGTGAGCACGGACGCAGCTAACATGTAGACTAGTGAGCATGGTGTCCAATGAAACACTATGTACTGAATGAGGTGACAGTTGGGCTCAGCCCGTAGGCTCTTTCTTGTTTACCAAATCCCAGGTTGCACCTTGTCACACTGAGCCTGCAGTGTAGGAGCAGTGCATCCTTCGAAGAGGGCCAGGCTCCTAGAGTCTTGTCAGTACCGTCTCACCTGTTAGGAGAAGGCAAGGGATGGTAGATGGTGCCACAGTAGCTGGTGTAGGGAGAATGCACTGGATTTTCGTATTCAGATAGCCCCATGGTTAACTGCGTCCTCCAGTTCCCGGAAGCATTTGTAGAAGACACTAGAAATAAGAGGAGGGAGAGAGAAAGCATTAGTTTAAATATTCCAAGTATGTTCACATTGTTTCACAGTGTGTGGAGCTGAGAGATGAAAGGCCTGGGTTTAGTTTTGAATCTGCTGGTGCTGGAGATGGGTCCAAGCCCTGACCCTATTCTACCTCTGAGACAGACCCCTAATTCAGTTTGTTGGCTTAGTAGCTGGCTGGGTGTCTTGGGCAAACAGCTTATCCTTTTGAAACTCCAGCTTTGTTAATGAAATAAGTGTATTCTGTGTGATTGCAGCACCAGGACCAAAGGTAACATATTTAGCC